>NW_022631014.1:16766385-17042496 GCF_010015895.1 Lontra canadensis | reverse complement strand
GAAAGAAAGAAAGAAAGAAAGAAAGAAAGAAAGAAAGAAAGAAAGAAAGAAAAAAGAAAGAAAAGAAAAAAAATCTCTTGTAGTTTTAAACCAACTAGGTTGTGGTCAACCCCAGTCTGGAAGCAGATGTTCCTTCTGACAGATTATCAGAAGGTCAGTAGTAGCCTAACACTCTGTCACAGTGCCTACGTCACTCACCTCACTTGATATCCTCACATAGGCATTTTATCATCTTACTTCATCACAAGAAGGGTGAATACAGCACAATAAGATATTCTGAGCGACAGAGACTATATTAACATAACTCTTGTTACAGTATGTTGTTGTAGGTATTCTATTTTATTATTAGTTACTGTCATGAATCTCTTACTGTGCCTACTTTATAAATTAAACTTTGCCGTAAGTGTGTATATAGAGGAGAAAACATAGCATGTAGAGAGCTCAGTACTCTCTGTGTTTCAGGCATCCACCGGCAGTCTTGGACTGTATCCTCCTCAGATGAGGAGGGACTACTCATTCTTCAGTCCACCTAAAACGGATTGAAGCCTAAGGATTGAGGTACTATGTATTGGAAACAGCTCATTTACAAACAAGGGAGCCAATGTGCCTATTTTGAGCAGAAAGATTTTTAATATAAAATTAGATGCGTGTGTATTATTGGCAGGGCTGGAAGAGCATACTCCAGGTCAAGTTTCTAGGAAGGAACCCCAGAACAATCTGGAGAACTGACCTAGCAACTCTGCCAAGAGTAAGAAGCAGGAAACTTTCAGGAAGCTACCAAAATCAGAGACCTCCTTCCCACTTCTGGCTCCCAGCCCACCCATCTCAGCCACAATCCCTCCCAACACGTGGAGATCCCACACAACTGCCTTCCAGCACAAGAGGGAAGCACTTGGCCCCAGGACCTCTGCCCCTGCTGCCTCAGAAAAGCCAGACTCCTACTTGCCAGCCAAGGAGGAGTACACAGCTATTCATCTCCATCGTCTATGCAAACAGCATTGGTGCTCATTTGCCCATTCTGGGGGTCATTATTTTGATTTTGAATCTTTCAGTTGGTTGGTTTCATCATTAGGCTTTTTCTTTTTTTTTAAAGAAGTCTCAGTATTTACAATTCTGAGATCATAATTCTTCCCTCTCAGGTCTTTATCGATACTGTTTATGGTAGAGATTAGCACCTTTCACTGTTATTTCCAGCTCTCCTCTTTCCAGGCACATGGAGAAATGGCTCTTCTTCATCTTCTTGAGGACAGGTATAGTCCTATGACTTGTTATGACCAATAAAATATGAGTGGAAGTAACCCAGTGTACTGTAAATATTTTTAGTTTTCTGCATATGTATTTTGACATCTTAAAAAACCCTTTCTGGTTAGGGCGAGACTGCCCCTCCTAAGGCTAGCCAGTTCTTGGAGATGCTAGAGGGCCCAGCCTGGAGAGTGTCTTCAATACGCAAACTAACCAACCCAGTGTCTTGCCTCCTCTGTCTGACCCACACATCCCAGAAGGCAGTAGTCCTCTGCCTTAATCATTGCAGGGTCAGGTGCCTTCCAACTGGGGATCACCTCTGAGTCAGAGGTTATTCGCACTGGTCCGTCCTAAACTGCTCACCCTGTCCTGCCTCGCCTTTGACATGGAAAACCCAATAAAGACTCAGCCTAAGTGCTCCCCTCACTCCAGTCCTTCTGTCTCCTGGTCACTTTGATGTCTTTTTCTGTGTGATTTTCTGTGGTGTTCTATGCCTTTTTCTCTAGGACCTCTGAGTACAGTTGTTTCCTGAGTCCCTCCTCTATCCCCTCTGTGGCTGCCCCTGACCAAGCAATATCATAAAACAGTACAAGCACCCATGGGTCACTTTGAATGGAAGCATTCAGTTGCCCTTGTGAGAATCTCTGGAGCTCTCCTCCCTTGTCTTGGAGAACGTGGAATCCCATGTTGTCATGGAGGTGCAGTGCTGACCCTTCGCATGGAAGGCAGGTTCCCCGGAGAGGCTGATGGACCTAGAGCAGATTTTGCATGATCACAAAGTAAATTTTTGAGGACAGAGACCACTGAGAGGTGAGGGTCGTTTGCACCAATATCTAGCCTATTTTGATCAATGCACAACTCCACTTGCTTTCTGGCACTGAGATTCTGCTAGTCCCTTAAGCAAGACTCTTCCATCCATCATTTTGTGGCTGCATTCTGTGATTCAGTAGGATTTTTTTTTTTAATTAAAGATTCACCAGTAATCTGTTTGATTTGTTTTTTCATATTTGAGAATGTCTGCCGTTGTTTTCTACGTTCTTGACAACAGTTTGCCCTAGTGCAGTGTCCTTGGGTCACATGTTCTTCATGAACTCAGAAGTCGCCCCCGAGAATGTCTGTGAATGAGCCTTTAGAGAAATTTCAGGTCAGATTGACATTTCCCCCATTTAGATCTCAAACACATTTCTGTCTGATTGCCTAGAGTTCTAGGAAGTTATAACCTAACTACCGTAAAACACAATGTGGCAAAAGTTTTTAATAAAATATAGTGTGTCTTTGGGATATACAGAGTCAATTCCTCATTCAGTTTTAAGAAATTTTCTGCTATCTTATCTCTCAGTATATTTTTTTATTTCATTTGTTGTTCACTGAATTTCATGAACAAGAGTTATCCTTATGTGGAATACTTTCCATGTGCCTTGTATATCTCTTCTTTTTAATTCTTAAAGTTGCTTGGTCATTTTACTATGGATTCATTCTGATTGCTATCTGTCTTTTATTTAGGACCATAATTTGATTTTTGTCTGCTGTGTTCCTTCATGTTCTGATTTACTTGGTAGTTCTGTAACTGGTGTTTTATGTTCAGTTTGTTTCTTTAGATCTGTTATCAACCTTCTGTACCATCCTCTTGTTAATCTTGTCTTTAAGTTCCTGAGTACTTGTCTTGTTGAGTTCATGTTCCTTTTTTTTTTTTAATTGCATTTTCCATCGTGCCAAGACCTCAAGTGGGGGGATGAGGAGAGTTTCTTCTTTTTCTTGGGTTCTCTTGGCTTCCAGACTGGGTTCTTTCTCTCCTTTTTCTGTGCTATTTTTTCTCCCTCCCCTCCTTTCTTCTACATGTCCGTCCGTTATCTTTCCTACCATCCCCCCTTATGTTTTGTTCACTTCGTTCTCTTTTTCTTTGCTATTTCTGTTTGCACAGTTGTAATCCTAATTCTTTTCACTGACCAGACTGAACAGGGGGAGCTCTGTCTAGATCCTCTGTTTTATCTAATGTGTGTTTGAATTTTCCTCCACACTCCCCCCACACACTTTCTCTGATACCAGCCTTTCTTCTCTAAGCTGGAGGACTTCAGATACAGCTCCATTCTGTGGCCTTAGAACATTGGGGTGGGACAGGACAGCATTTCCCAAGGCTGTCTGTATCATTGATGGGTCAGCGTCTCTGCCGAGATTTCAGGTCATCTTTCAGTACCAGGTTTCTTTCCCCCAAAACATGGAAGATTTTTTTTTTTTCCTCATGGTGATGGAAGGAGACTGTCCCTCAGGTTTCAGATCATATGCCTATATTCAGCACAGATTCCTAGGTGGTGATGGGCCCTAATGAATCTTCATGTGATGGAGTATGGCATTTGGATGCGGTTGCACGAGAGTGGAGTCTTTTACAGCAGGGATCTGTCCAGAGCTACATGGGGATTGCTCCTCAGAAGGGGAGAAGACCAAGAGGACTTGCGGCAGAGAGGGATGTCCCCCAAGGGCACTGCAAGACTTGGGGTCAGAGAGCCATAGAGGATCCTGGCAGCTTGGGAACTTATCACCACAAAGCGAGCAGCTGTGAAGTGAAGTTTTGTGAGGTGTGCAAAACAGGCAGGCTCTAAATGGCTAAAAATCTGCTTGTTTGGGCTATTTTTAAAAATAATTAAATGTTTAAATTTTGAGTATGGTGCCAGCAGGCTTTTAAGCTAATGAGTCTCAGCCTGCAGAGACAAATAGGTGATGTAGCAGCCAACACACAGAGGCCACGTTTGTCTCATCCACATAAACTTGCTTCACCAAGATCCTGAAATTCCGTTGACCCAGGTGCAGACTTTTCCTCAGGTGTCCCTCCCATCCAGTGCCAACACAGTTAATAGTAAAGTTGAGGACTGTCTGTGCATTTAAATCAATTATTTAAATCAAATAATAAATCTGTTAATAGCTATAGCATTTGCTTTGAGAGCCATCCTTTCTTCATATTGGGAGCTCAGTTTCCTTATCTCCAAGGGCGGATCTCTAGTCAGTCATTTGATCAATTTATTGAGTACCTACTGTATGCCAGGGACTTTGCTAGGTAGGCACTACGGATACAAATGTGAACCAAACAGACCAAGTCCTAACTCCCATGGAACTTATACCCCAGTGGAGGGAGATAGGCAGTGAACATAGATAATGAACAAATATAAATACATTTGCTGTGGATAACTTTTGCAAGGAAAAACAAATCAAGATGGGGGGCTTACAGTGGTGGAGGAAGGATGACATTTGGCAAAGGGGGTCAGGGAAGACCATCCCAAAGAAGTGAACTCTGATTAATCTTGAAGATTCTCTCATGTTCTTTTTAAAAATTTATTTAAATTCAGTTAATTAACGTAGAGTATATTATTAGTTTCAGAGGTAGAGTTTCGTAATTCATCAGTTGCATATAACTAAAAGTTAATCAACCAATTAATTAATTAATTGAAAAGATTCTCTCAGTTTCTCTGAGGTCACCTTCCAGTCTGTGAAGCTACTGGGCCCCTGACTGAGTTGAGTTTGCTGCTTTCCCTTTTTTCATGCACTTACGTGTGTGGGGCTGATCCTGAGAAGTGAAATGGCTACAAGGCAGGCAGTCTAGCAGGAAAGGGTCTAAGACAGGCAAAAACTCCTTGTACAAAGGAAGATTGTTAGTTATATCTGGAAGCATTAATACTTTTCTTCAAAGGGGTGGTATGATCAGAGCAGAAGAGAAATAGGTTTAGTATCATTAAGCCTGGTTTTTAAACCTCTTCACATTTGTTTGAATAAAAACAATTGGAAATATCTTTCTTTGAGGACTTCTGTATTTATTTGCTGTTCCCTATTATCAAATGCAGCATTGGGAAATAAGGTAGCCAGCCTGCTTTTTCTCTCCCATTGCCAGTGACTTCATTTTTACTTTTTTCTTGTTTTGTTTTGGGCCTGAGTGCCTATAGATAGATCTCGGTATTAATTATTTAGTACCTGACTTTCTTAAAATCCAGGGTGTTCTTTAATCTATAATTGAGATCTTCCTTTATTGGGGAGAAACCGTTTTCCATGATAGTGTATCTAAATTTAAGTGAACACCTGAATCACCTAGGGAGCTTGTTAAAAACACAACTTGATAGGCCTGAGCCCAGAGTTTCTGATTTGGTTAGATCTTGGGAAGGGCTCTAAAATATGTATTTCTGATAAATTCCCAGGTAATGATGTTGGGCCAAGGATCCTACTTGGAGAACAACTGTTCTAAAATATCATCACGTATTGATTTTCTGTTGGTTGGATGCCTCTCTTTCTCAGGGACAGCAATTATGCAAGCTGTGGTCCACCTCTACCCACCTTCCATCTCCATCCTGCCATCTCTGGACATCGGACCCCTGCCCTGTGCTTTCCCATTGCTGTGTGGGTGTACTTTCTCCAGCCCCATCGCCTTTGTCCTGACCAGGTTTCTAACAATGTCTCTTCTTTCTGCTTCTACAAATTAATTTCTGTAATCAAGCTTTTTGCTTCATTTCCTTTCTGAATCCCACCATCTCACTGCTGACTTATGTCTGTTGTTTCCTATTCTTTTCTTTAGAACCTTTTCTTTCTAGCCTGAATTCCTTGTCTAAATTCCTTGTCTATATATTCTTTATAAAAAAAATTTTTTTTTTTGGTCTGGAAGTATCTTTGCAAAAATCATGTGATGGTTTCTTTGAAGTATGTGTTTCAAATGGAGAGCATTCTTTCCATATCTTCCCTTTGCAGAATCTTTACGTGTCAGAGGAGCCTGAAAAGTCTAAATGGAGTAGCTGTTAACCTGGAATTTTGGTCTGCTGCCACAGAACACTTTCTCAAGGGCTAACTAGATTTGCCCACCCTTACAGTGAGCCCTGCATGCCACAGTGTGGGTGTATGTGTGTGTGTACCTGAATTGTCAACATTTACTTTTCTAGCTATCTAAAATCATAGTCTATGGGGGAGGGTTGTCACCTACACTTTCTCCTCCATCCTACCTGCTTCTTTCAAACATGGCACCCTATGTGTTACTTTGTTCAGCTGCCCCTATCCTGCCCGTCAATGCTGCAGAACATACTGGTAGGATCTCATAGCTTACATGTACCTTGGCCTTGCTGATCTCAGCCAGGTGTTTTGTGATGGCCCAAGTTCTGGATCAACACTACCTAAAATTTGTTTTGATATTGAGACTAATGACCCCACACCCACCAAGAGGATATGAAAAGGATTATTACTCATGTAATGTGACTTCCTGGGGACAGCTGAAAGTCTCATGACAACCCAAATAGCAAGGAAAGCAGAAAATGTTTGGGACTTTATAGTGCCTGGATCATAAGACAGGATGGGGTTGAGCATTCCTGCATGGGGCTTGGGGCTTGCATGGAGTGAGTGAGCTTTCTTATCAGCTTGTCCAGATGTAGCGCAAAATGCAGGGGAAAGGATATGACTTCAAATTTGCTGGCTGTCAGAGTGTCTAAGTGACTCAGTCAGTTGAACGTCTGACTCTTGATTTCAGTTCAGATCATGATCTCAGGGTTGTGAGATCGAAGCCCATGTCGGGCTCCATGCTGGACATGGAGCCTGCTTGAGATTCCCTCTACCCCTCTCCCCATTCCCGGCTCTGTGCTCTCTCACACTCACTGTCTCTAAAAACAAACAAAACCAACCAAAGTTGTCAACTGCCAAACAACAAAAACGGAGTCTTTTTCTTAATTTTATGAGGTATCATTAATTTTCATTAATTTTTCCCTTAAAGAATGACCCCTGCTTTGGAGGATTCTGTGCCCTGACCATTTTGCCTGAGAACTGTGAGCTCTTCTTAGATGACTTGAGAGAAGAGAGCAGGCAGTGATGTCTCTATGCTGTTATTTTTAAACCAGAAACCTCCTGTCTAAATGCTTCTTTTATAAATGAAAGTGATGAGCAGAAACTATTCTGCCACTTTTGGTTTGTGGACTATGTTTTGAATAAACTCAGAAGTTTTCTTATTTTTCCTTATCCCAAGGGGAAAAACACTGACAATAGGTATATGTTCTGTTTGTGATTATTTTACAAATAAGACCTCCATATGCGTGGTTATACTTGAATACTTTAAAAGGTTTTGTTTCTTGGGAAACATTAAGGATTGGAGTATGAGATTTTTATGTTAAGCCAACAAATTAAAGATTTTAGGCTTACACAGTTGAATTGAATGTGCTTTCATAATCATTCAACAGGATATGCATGTTGATGTTGCTATAGATATCTTTGATTAAAAACCTCATTGTACCATGCATTTTTTAAAAATTCTACTTTCTTATGGAAATGAGAGATAATAACAAAAAATTTTAAAGCACTATTTATGTAAAACTTGTACCAAATATATTTTATTTTTAAATTAATGTAAGTTCTAGAATATGTGTAATTTGTAGGAGACTTATCCAGAATCCGTGGGCACTGGAATCTTGACTAATCAGATAAGAATAACTATAGATACTGTTAATTTGATTATAATGAGATGCCCATGTTTTCACATTTAATTACCCTGAATGTCTCTTAAAAGTGATATGAACAACAAGAAATTAAAAATAGAGTTTTCCTATGACCCTGCAATTACATTACTGGGTATTTACCCCCAAAGATACAGATGTAGTGAAAAGAAGGGCCATCTGTCCCAATGTTTATAGCAGCAATGGCCACGGTCACCAAACTGTGGAAAGAGCCAAGATGCCCTTCAACAGACGAATGGATAAGGAAGATGTGGTCCATATACACTATGGAGTATTATGCCTCCATCAGAAAGGATGAATACCCAACTTTTGTAGCAACATGGACGGGACTGGAAGAGATTATGCTGAGTGAAATAAGTCAAGCAGAGAGAGTCAATTATCAAATGGTTTCACTTATTTGTGGAGCATAACAAATAACATGGAGGACAAGGGGAGATGGAGAGGAGAAGGGAGTTGAGGGAAATTGGAAGGGGAGGTGAACCGTGAGAGACTATGGACTCTGAAAAACAATCTGAAGGTTTTGAAGGGGCGGGGGGTGGGAGGTTGAGGGACCCAGGTGGTGGGTATTAGAGAGGGCATGGATTGCATGGAGCGCTGGGTGTGGTGCAAAAACAATGAATACTGTTACGCTGAAAAGAAATTAAAAATTAAAAAAAAAGTGATATGAACATATACTTACCAAGCACCAGGAAAATACTAAAATATCATTATAATTGCCCATTCTTTTGTAGACTTGGCCTGCTCTTCACTTTTTTTTTTAAGATTTTATTTACTTATTTGAAAGAGAGAGAGCATGAAAGGAGGGAGGGTCAGAGAGAGAAGCAGACTCCCCACTGAGCAGGGAGCCCAATGCAGGACTCGATCCTAGGACTCCAGGATCATGACCTGAGCTGAAGGCAGTTGCTTAACCAACTGAGCCACCCAGGCACCCAGGTGTCTGCTCTTCAAATGGTCACCTCAACTGAGTTATTTGTGTTGGTAGAGCCATGACACATTTTCATTTACTTTATATTGGAAGATTAGTTCTTGAGATATCTTTACCCATCATGATGTGGCAAGTCAAATAAATTTACTGGGTACTTGGTAAATCCCATCTTACAAAGGGCTGTTCAGTGAAAAAACTATAAAATTGACAAACCTCTTGACTAGGTTGAAGAATTTGGAGGAAAAATAAATTGGGAAACGTTGGCGTGAAGTCCCATTCATGTACCATGAGAAGGAATCTACCCTTCCAAATTTCAGAAGAAATCTAATCTTGAGGAAACTTCAGACAAGTACATACAGACGGATATTACCCAAAATAACTGACTTGAAGAGTTTGAACTGTTGATGCCATGAAAGACAAAGAAAGACCAAGCAAATGTTCAGGTTAAAGAAGACTAACAAAACATCATAGTCAAATGAAGTGTCTAATCCTTGATGAACTCCTGAGGTGAGGGAAAATAGTCACAGCGGACATGGGGACAGTTGACAAAATTTGAATATGATAATAGTAGAATAGCATTGAATTAATTTTAAACTTTCTGAAATTGATCACTCTACATGGTTATATGAAAGAACATTCCTTTTTCTGAAAATACACACTGACACATCTCATGGCAAATTGACGTATTTTTCACTCATTTCCTCCATAAATTCTTCCTGAGTTCAGCCTGCACAGCAACCATGTACTGCCCGTCACTGAATTTCTAGAGAACTCTTTGTTCCCATTTTCACTTGTGTTGTTTGCTTTAGAATTTGGGGAGTATGAATTCTTAATGTGCCTCTTATTTTATTAAAAATATTTTATTTTTAGAGAGAGAGAGATCATGCTTGTGAGTGGGGGCACATGGGGAGAGGGAGAGAGAGAGAGAATCTCAAGCAGACTCCCCACTGATCGGAGAGCCCGACATGGGGGGATTTGATCTCACAACCCTGAGATCATGACCTGAGCTGAAATCAACAGTCAGACGCTTAACCAACTGAGCCACCCAGGCACCCTTTGATGTGCCTTTTATTTGTAAAGTTTCTTTTTTCCTGAAGCCTCTTTGCAAAGTTTCAGGTCGGTTACTTTGGGGAAAGGGCCAGCCTGAGAGTTTGATCTTTTTGCAATTTCTCAGATTGGCAGAGATGCCGGTTCATTCAGCAAATGGCCAGGCCTGCGGTAACAGCCAAGATCGGAAAGTGAGAAGGACCACAGTACTGCTCATGCAGCCTCCACAGTAACCTGCAGAAAGGTTTATGCATGAATAGTCCTGGAGCAGTGAAAGGAGCTCTGTTGGAGGCTGCCAACGCTTGGGGCTCAATGGCTCGAGCAGCAACAAGACAGATGTCCCAGAGAAAGGGCTACGTAAGCGGGGCTTCTTCAAAGTTCAGGTTCAGTGGGTGAGGACAGGAGGTAAAGGCAAGCTAGACAAAGTAAAGGTGAAGCATCTGGGCAGATTGGAAAGTGTGGTCAAGTTAGGGAAGGCTAATTTTATGAGGGCTGAATCTAAGGATGGAGAATAGATTTTAGGAGAAGGATTTCAGTTAGTTACCAACATTTGCCACGTCCACTCTCTGTTCATGTATCTAGTCCTATGAGGTGGATAGCACCCCCTGTGATAGTTGTAGGCACTGAGCTCACAGAGGCAGTAACTTGCCCATGAGCATGTTCCAGGTAAGTTTGGGAGCTGGATCTAAAACCAAATCTTTGACTCTAGAGTATATACTCTCACCAGTATTGTCTTCACTCAAGTAGGCAAAAAGTGGTCTTTGGGGGGAAGACGGGGTCTTGGACTGTTCATGTAATAAAGCACAGATGTACATTTAGTACCTACAGTGATAGACAATATAACTGTGGTATTAAAATTTCATCGGGTCAGCGAGGGGGAGTTAGAAAAAAATGTCTAAAAAGACTTCCTGAGGAGGGAGTAATGAAGACAAAAGGTTGTAAAAAGGTAAAACAGTATCTAGAGCAAGACAAGCAAAGACATGTGTCCTCACACTATATAGATTCTGGGGTGCCTGAGTCTGGTTGACATTTCCGTTCCTTGAGCTAGTGGTTTCCTTGCCTTCACGCGAAGCAGCTGCATGGCCCCATAAAAGCAGTTGTTGATCTTATTTGTCAAAAGTGATAAAATGAGCTTTTGTGGATTCAAGAAAAGACTCCTCACCCTGTGACTTCATTCCCCAGCTTGTTAAAAGTAAGGAGTTGGGTGTAGTGAGTGTGTCAAAGGAGCATATCCCTAAGGGAAGATACAAGACAACTGTGGTCCTTGGTCGATGATATTTAGGGAGTGATAACCTACCCATTTCCAGACTGCCTGCAGATGAGTAACATGAACCCTGTGTCTTATTTTCATTTTATTGTTGTTGTTGTTGTTATATTAGTCACCATACAGTACATCATTAGTTTCATGATTTATTGTTTGCATATAACACTCAGAGCTTCATAAAATCCATGCCCTCCTTAATACCCACCATGGGCTCACCCATCCTGCCACCCTCCTCCCTTCTAAAACTCTCCATTTGTTTCCCAGAGTCCATAGTCTCTCATGATTCGTCTCCCCCTCTGATTTCCCCCCTCCTTCATTTTTCCCTTCCTTCTAATGTCCTCCATGCTACTCCTTATGTTCCACAAATAAGTGAAACCATATTGAGATACCACTTACACCAGTTAGAACGGTGAAAATTGACATGACAAGAAAAAACAAATGTTGGAGATGTGGAGAAAGGGGAACCCTCTTACACTATGGGTGGGAATGCAAGTTGGTGCAGCCACTCTGGAAAAGTGTGTGGAAGTTCCTGAAAAAGTTAAAAATAGAGCTACCCTATGCCCCAGCAATTGCACTACTGGGTATCTACCGCAAAGATACAGATGTAGTGAAAAGAAGGGCCATATGTACCCCAGTGTTCAGAGCAGCAATGGCCACAGTTGCCAAACTGTGAAAGGAGTCGAGATGTCCTTCAGCAGATGAATGGATAAAGAAGATGTGGTCCACATATACAATGGACTACTACTCAGCCATCAGAAAAGATGACTACCTAGCACTGCATCGACATGGATAGAACTGGAGGGGATGATGCTGAGTGAGATAAGTCAAAAGAGAAAAACAATGTGTTTTGGTTTCCTAGGGCTACTGTAACAAAGTACCACAAACTTGGGTGGCTTGACATGACAGAGATGTATTATTTCTCAGTTCCGGAGGCTAGCCATTTGAAATTGAGGTGTGTGTCTGGCCATACCCCTCTGAACCCATAGGACAATCATTCCTCTCCTCTTCCTGGCTGTAGCTGGTTTGCCAGCAATCTGGCATTCTGTGGCTCCCAGCTGCCTAACTCCCGTCTCTGCTTTCACCGTCCCATGGTGCTATCCCGTCCCATTTTTCCCCTGTCCTCACACGGCAGTGTTCTTGTAAGGATACCAGTCACCATTGCATTAAGGTCTCCACAGTGACTTCATTTTAACTTAACTGATTGTATCTATAATGACCCTGTTTTCAAATAAGGTCACATTCTCAGGTGCTTGAGGGTAGGACTTCAACTGATTTTTTTTTTCTTTTTTTCTTTTTTTTTTTTGGAGGGAGGGACTGCGCAATTCAACTTGCCACACCCTATCAGGGTTTTTCTGTGTGTCTTCTCGCTTACCCATCAGTGTCATTTGGGGGCGGTAGCTGTCAGTCCTGTCGTTTGCACCCCTCAAAGCTGGGACCTCAGGGTGTGAGTCTGGGACTGGCGTCAGCGTGACTGAAGCTTAAGAAAGAGATAGAAACAGCCAGTGGCAAGCTGTAGGAGAAAGTCACGTCAGGGCACCACAGAGAAGGTGACAATTTCAGGACAAAAGGGAGACGTTTTAACCCCAGGAAGGATTTCAAAGGTCTTGTTCTTCCCAGCATTACCCCCAGAAGGGACCGGTGGCTCGGTTGTCCTTCATCTCTGCACATGGTTGAGCTTTCTC
Source organism: Lontra canadensis (assembly GCF_010015895.1). Taxonomy (NCBI): domain Eukaryota; kingdom Metazoa; phylum Chordata; class Mammalia; order Carnivora; family Mustelidae; genus Lontra; species Lontra canadensis. Next base: position 17,029,875 of record NW_022631014.1, on the reverse strand, counting down.
CTGCCAGCCCTGGGAGATGGGATCTGGATTTCTTCCTCTTCGTGCCCACCCCCCCCCAACCAGGCTCAAGCACAGTGCCTGCCAGACAGGGCGTGTCAAATGGAGCAGATGGGAAGTAGAAGTCTCAGGGCCCAGCTGTGTCCTGTGGACCAGCATTTCTGCAGGGCAAGGCCAGGCCTGGAGAAGTGGCTGGGTGCTCCCTTCATTGCATGGACAACTCTCCTGTGCTCCTGCTCTCTGTTTGAGAAGGAAAAGGCCCGTGGCATGGTGAGGGAGGACCCTGCAGCTTCCTGCATGACCTCTCAGGGACCACAGAATGGGGGCAGAGGTGGGTTTAGGGTTGCAGTCATGCTCACTGTTTCAGAGAGGCAGAGGGAGAAAGAGGAAAAGCAGGCCTCTTGGATGAGACTGGGAAGGCCTGTGCTGTCCTACGCCTGCCAACGCACAAGCGCGCGCACACACACACACACACAAATGCAATGTAGCCTTTGTCCTGCTCTTTCCCAGGTACATTTGGAAGATTCTGCCTTGGAAGTGCTGACAACATGCAGACTGCAAGCTTTCTGGGGCTGCAGAGGCCATCTTGCTATGTTAAAGGAAATGCCTCCCCAAACTGCACCTCTGAGCCGAAGGGTGGGGCATAACCCAGTCTTCAGGTCTGGAGAAAACCTTTCTCCTTTATTTTTGTGACATCTCCGCTTCTGCCCAAAAAGTGTTGGCAGTGTTTGCTTGGGGTGGAATTGAGGCTATTAATAAATGTTGGTTTCAACCCTTTAATTAGGATTTTAATCCATTTCTTAAAACTTCTGACATAAATGAAAACCTGTGACCCCCTTGAGGCCGTAACTCTAGTTGAAATGTAGATCAGATTCCTGACTTACAAATTCTGCCCGAATATTTTTTTTTTAATTAGTGAATTTGGAAGTCCTAAAATTTACTCAGTAGAGTCTTGTTACAGAGAAGGTTCTATATCCCAAGTAATTTACACTTACTACTCACCTGGATAGGACTACAGGTTATGCCATAGGAGAAAATGGATGATTAAAATATTAATCATTGTCTAAAGTATTCTCAGCAGTCTACACTGCACCCACCTTGCACTTAATATATTCCTACTTGATGTCCCCCTATACTGCAATATGCCACCAGTTCTGTAGCAAGTGCAAATATACTCTGTACAGATAATATGAATGTGTTTGTGTGTAAATTAGAAATGAGTGTCTTTCCATATAATGGGCAACCCTTTTGCTTTTCTGTAGTTTCCAGAGTTTCTACAATCAACACGTAATGACTTACGTAATCAGGAAAACAATGACTGCTGTTCCTAAACATATGATGACCTTTCAGAAAAAGAAGGGAATGTGCCTGCAATTAGAAATGCTATAAACTTTTTTTAAAAAAATGCTACAAACTAAGTGAGCACTCCCAAAAGATATGCATCCCTTCTCCATGCATGGATGTGTTTGAACAAAGGCCATATGCCGGTGTAAAGCAAGGCTGGGGTCTGGGTGGGGATGGGCCCAGTGGTTCTCACAGGGGTCAGGTCACTGCCCGGGAGGAGTGCAGAAATATCTTTAGTGGGAATATTTTGATCATCAGTGAGTAGGGTCACTGCTGGCCTCTGGTGCCTAGGGGCCAGGCATCTTTCAGGATGTGGGACAGGCTCAGGCCTCTTTCCTCCAAAATACCAGGAGGGCTCTGGTGAGCAACTGCAATCAATTATATTGTGTAGATTTTCCCTGCGTAGAAAGGAAAGAGATGGGCTCCCCAAGTCAAGCTGGATATTATATGCAGAATGAATGATAGGCCTCATATCTATATGGAGAGACCTAGTTAGCTCTGCCTCTATTGTAGAGGGGGGTTATTCCATGTAAAATCCAACTTTCCCTCTTCCTGATATGCCCTAGACACTCTGAAATGGAGTTGAAGAGGTGTTGATAACAATGTCAGTGTTGACATTTATGGATTGCTTATCAGGAGGCAGGTATGGTCCAGCCTGTTCTTCTCTCACATTAATGGAGTTCTCATCGTCTCTACATATTATCATTCACATTAACCCACAGACTACGTGCTGATCATCATGGTCATACCTACTGTTTACTTCAATGCATCAACTTTTAATCTGCATTCTGTCCATACTTCTATACAACATTCATAACCCAGTTTTGTGAGTTTAAATATCAGCATTTCTTTTCCCAGTTTTGTTTTGCAGCTCTAGACAAGACTCCCACAAACGTCTTCATAGAGATGTCCTTTTACTTCTGGTTATTGTCTTAAGAAAATCTCCATGTGTAGAACTATGGCTCAAAGACTGTGCATATATTTCTGACTCTTCTTAGAGAGTACCATATTGCTTTGTCACAGAGTTGTACAAACTTATTCTGCCCCCAGCAATAAACATCAATTTCAGCACAAACTCCAGTGCCAGGTTCTCTCAATCTTTAAATTCTTACTACTTTGCTGGGAATAAAATAGCATTTTGCTGTAAGAGTCAAATAGATCAATGACTTTGAATGTTTTCCTCTGGTTTCTTTTAAAAATTCTATTAACTTCTTGAGTTGGTTGGGGATATAGTGTCAGATTTGTGACACTGAGACCAGAGTTGGTATTGAGGATGGATTGTATAGAGTTTTCTTCCAGTGAGATTATTTAGCCCTGAAAGCCAGAACAGCAGCTCTGTGCTAAATATTACAGTCATTAATCCTTTCACCACCTTGAGGAGATATGAAATGGGATCAAACACATACTGATCGAGGGCGTGGCTTTCAAGTTATCCACAAGACAAAGGGAAAGAGTCCTCCCAGCCTAGCCCCCTGGGGTGATGGTGATTCACTGAGGTGAGAGGTGCATGAGAGGAAAAGCTACCTTAGCTTTGACTTTAGTTCCAAATACTTTGCTGGCTTTTCATTAGTGTTTTAGGAGGTAGTCATTACACTTCTATGTGGAGAGCACTGTTTAGGCTTGTATTAACAGTAGTAAGATGGAGTGTTCATTTCCACTGTCCACTGTCAGAAGGGGTGGGAATGCATCATGCCTTTACGGATGCCTGATTTGAAAACATGTGTTCTGTGTCACCAGTTGCAAAAAAATGAGCATAGCCTCATCTTCACTCACCTCCTTGCTATATTTTTTTAAAAAGGCGGCACCTGGGTGGCTCAGTGGGTTGAACCTCTGCCCTCAGCTCAGGTCATGGCTTCAGGGTCCTGGGATTGAGCCTTGCATAGGGCTCCCTGCTCAGCGGGGAGCCTGGTTCCCCCTCTTTCTCTGCCTGCCTCTGTGCCTACTTGTGATCTCTGTCAAATAAATAAATAAATAAACAAAATCTTAAAAAAAAAAAAAAAAACTGGAGGATGAAAGCCCAGCTTGTGTGTATATCTGTCTACATGAAGTAATATAGTCCTCCCTTTCTAAATAAATGGATATATTGGTAGCTGGTATTCATGGGATGAATGATTAGCAACAACAAATGGGCTGAGTAACATGGCTCTTTTGCAAGAGCAAGAGGTTATTGCCCATTTTAGGGGAGCACCTGGATATCTTGTCTCCCCCTTATCCCAGCAGTGACTGCACAGAAGCCACACACGCACCCCCTCTTTATCTGCCATGACATGTGTGACTCCTCAGGTACTTCTCATTTGCTCGTTTCATCTGAAAAATTTACAGCACCTTCTAATCCAAACTACCTCCAGACCAAATCACACAAGATACTTTAAAAAAAAAATTTAGGGTGCCTGGGTGTCTCAATTGGTTGGGCGACTGCCCTCGGCTCAGATGATCCCGGATTCCTGGGATCGAATCCTGTGTCGGGACTCCCCCCTCACTGGGGAGTCTCCTTCTCCCTCTGACCCTACCCATTTCATGCTCTCTCTCTCACTCTCTCTTCTCTCTCTCAAGTGAATAAATAAAATATTTGAAAAAATTTTTTTAATTGTGGCAAAATATACATAACATAAAACTTAATGATTTTAACCATGATTAAATGCATAGCTCAGCGTACGAAGTACATTCCCATTGTTGTGCCCCCCCACCACCAACCATCTTCAGATTCATCATCCCAAAGTGAAACCCTATACCCCTTAAATACTCCCTCTCCCCCAGCCCGTGGAACCACCAACACAGTTCCAGATGTTGGACCACACATTTGTATCTGAGTTCTTTGATGGCCAGAGCAGAAGACAAAACTTGATTGATTACATAATTCTGAGGAAGAAAAACACGAATTCCAGGCAAAGCAAGTGTTTCTGAGCCCTTTCATTCTGCAAAATTTTCTCCATTTCATTTTTTGAAGGGAAGCATTTATGCGGGGGACTATATGTTTGATAATGGCTTCATATGTTTGATAATGACTTCACAAGACTGCTTCTAGGGAACTTCTAAAGTGAACCAAAGGCCTAACTCCACAGAGGAACTCTGAGAAAGGCCTTCAGAGTGGAGCTGAGAGATCATGGCTCAAGTTGGCCCTCTTCACGTGGTCATTTAACACATATGCCATTAAGTCACCAAGAGCATGGAAATTATAAAAGCAAATGAGACACTGTTCTTACCCCCAGAGAGATTACAAAATAGAGCCTAGTGCTTTTGCTGGTCCGACTTGATTCAGGGGCTAGAAATCTTGGCTTTGTGTTTTTTGGCATCCTAAATACCATTTTCTCCAACCGTGCTTTTGTTCCAGCTGGGCACTGGCAGGTGTCCTCCCTGGCATTCATCGTAGTGGTTTGTGGGGAGCCCCGTACACCTCAAAGCACAGGCCAGTAGGTGGTGGGGTTGATGACACTTCCTGAGTAGGTGATACTTCCTCTTCCACATGGGGTGAGTCTAAAAAGGTACTAGGCAAAGCCAAAGCAAGAGGCATTGTCCTTTTGACATAAGAATCTGGCTGGGACAAAAACATTGAAGGAAGAGCCATTTCAACATTCTAACCTGCAGTAGGAGCCATTCCCCAAATGTTCGGACCTGGCTCGTTCCCTGCTGTAATTCTTGGGTGAAAAAGTCCCTTGGGCTACTCGGGGGTGTTAAGGATCTTGTTGGGACCAGAATGTGGGCCACAAGAGAAATGGCAGGACCAAAGGACTCAAACAATTATGTGGGGTATAACGGTTCATGTTTGGAAGGGGTACAAGGTCAGGCACAAAGACAGGTGGATTGAAGTGGTGGATGTAGAAATACAGACAGCCCATCTAGACAGCTCTTTGCAGTAGTTTGCCGTAGAGAATAGGGTGATAGCTAGAAAAGATGGGGCAGCAAGGAGTGGACATCTGTTTATTTACAATATAAAATATAGAAGGATGTGATGACCCAATATAGAGGGAAAGACTGGTGATCAGAAACACAAACCTAACTCCGGGTGTGAGGCTCTTGGGCATCTAAGAGGAGATGGGATCCAGAACATGAAAGAGGAACTGGCTTCTGATAGGAGGGGCACTCCCACCATTACTGGAGGGTGGGGAGAAAAGTGCTGGGAGGCTTAGGGTAGGAAGATGAGGAACTCACTCTTGGTGCATCTTTTTATCATTGAGAGGTTGAGGCCAAGGGCATCAGCTAGTATGTTTGAGGAGAGAAGACAAAAAAAAAGAGCTGACGTGGAGTGCCTAGGTGGGTCAGTCGGTTAAGTGTCATAATCCAAGGGTCCTAGGATTGTGTCCTGCATCAGGCTCCCTGCTTAGCGGGGAACCTGCTTCTCCCTCTGCCTGCTGTTCCCTCTCTTTGTGCACCCTCTCCCTCTCTGACAAATAAATAAAATCTTCTTTAAAAAGGGTCAATTTATCAGGAAGAAATAATAATTATATACATGTACATGACATCAAAACACCTAAATACATAAAGCAAACATTGACAGATCTGAAGGCAGAAATAGACAGCACTACAGTAATAGTAGGGAATTTCAATACCCCACTTTCAATAATGGATAGAATATCAGTAAGGAAACAGCAGATTTGAACTACACTATGGAACAAATGGACTCAACAGACATGTACATAACATTCTACCCACCAACAACAGAGTACACATTCTTTTCAAGTGCACAAGGAACATCCGCCAAGATAGATCCCATGTTAGGTCTCAAAACATGTCTCAACAAATTTAAGAACATTGAAATCATACCAAATATCTTTTCTAACCATAAAAGAATGAAACTAGAGGGGCACCTGGGTGGCTCAATGGGTTAAAGCCTCTGCCTTCAGCTCAGGTCATGATCCCAGGATCCTGGGATCAAGCCCCGCATCACGCTCTCCACTTACCATGGAGCCTGCTTCCTCCTCTCTCCCTGCCTGCCTCTCTGCCTACTTGTGATCTCTGTCTGTCAAATAAATAAATAAAATCTTAAAAAAAAAAAAAAGAATGAAACTAGAAATTAGTAACAGAAGTTAAACTGGAAAATTCACAAATATGTGTTGCCTTTTTGGGTTTTTTTTTGTAATTGTTTTTCATTTAGTCTGATAGTATTTAAAACAACTCTACACTTCATTAACATTTAGGGTAATATTGATATATTTGGGGTTCAATATATCACTTTCTCTTTTTTAGTTCATATTTTTAAGGTTAAGTTCAATTAGCCAACTTATAGTACACCATTGGTTTTTGGTGTAGCGTTGAATAATTCATTAGTTGTGTATAACACCCAGTGCTCATCACATCACAATTTACCACTTTCTTATATGCTTTCTATTTGTCCTGTCCTTTCTGTGTCCCCTTTTCTCTCCTTTCTTGATCTTTTTTTAGATTGCAGGAGTAATTCTCATCATTCTGCTTTCCCTTTCTACCATTTTAAAAGTTTTATTTTCTTATATGTATTTTTGGTGGTCACCTGAGGGATTACAGCATACATCTCTGATTTGTAGAAGTCTAGCATTGACTATTACCTTTATTCATCTCCTAAAGTTACAGATGAGTATTTTAAACGTTTTAACTTTGTTAACTCTCTCTTGATTTTTATTTTATCTTTGTTGTATTTTCATACTATATCTACATATTCTAATATTCTTAAAACAGTTTATTGGGATATGATTTACATTCCCTCCAGTTCACTCATTTAACATGAACACTTCAGTGGTTTTTAATGTATCACAGAGCTATTCAACCGCCATCGCAATTTAATTTTAGATCGTTTTTATCACCCTGTACAACAACCTTATGCCAGCTAGTAGTCAGTACCCTTCTCTCCTCCTCTGCTAAACCCTGGACAACTTAATCTACTTTCTGTCTCTTTGGATTGTCTTTATGTATTTCATGTAAATGGAATCATATAATATGTGGTCTGCTGTGACTGGCTTCTTTCATTTACTATAATGTTTTCAAGGCTCATCCATGTTGTAGGATGGTCAGAACTTCATTTCTACTTATTGCCAAATAATACTTCATTTTATGGATGTATCATATTTTGTTTAACCATTCCGCTGATGGACATTTGAGAGGTTACCACTGTTTGCTTTTTTTTTTTTTTTAAGATTTATTTATTTATTTATTTGACAGAGATCACAAGTAGGCAGAGTGGCAGGCAGAGAGAGATGAGGAAGCAGGCTCCCTGCTGAGCAGAGAGCCCGATGTGGGGCTCGATCCCAGAATCCTGAGATTATGACCTGAGCCGAAGGCAGAGGCTTGACCCACTGAGCCACCCACGTGCCCCTGTTTGCTTTTGTGAATAATGTTGCTATGGACATCTTTGTATACATTACTGTATTTTTTTAATTACCAGCCATACAGACACACATACCCCACTTGGCAAACTACCGCCAGCTGACCAAAATCAGCCTGCCATAGGCCAAATCAAGCTAGAGCCCTTTATGTAATGTATTGCCCAGAGTGCTTTTATGCCACGGTGGGAGACTAATTGCCACAGAGGTCTATGGTCCACAAAGTGAAAAAATGTTTACTCTCTGGTCCTTTACAAGAGGAGTTTTTTGACTTCTACTTTATGTACTCAAAGTACTTCCTGCAGTTTTCTTCCTTAGTGCCTCTCTACATTTCCATACTGGAATGACTTTTTCCTTGCACTTGGAATTCTCAAGAATTTCTTTTATTGCTGATTTTATGCTGGCAAATTATTCTGGTCTGAAATGCTTGATTGAAAATACTTTGACTTTACCTTCATTCTTAAAGGTTATCTTCTGTGGTTAAAAAAAAAAAATTCTTGGTTGGCAGTTACTTTCCTTTCCCTCCTTGAAACTTTGTCGCCACTATTTTATCACTTCCAGTATTACTATTCAGAAGCCAGCAGTCTGTCACTCCTTTAGGAAATCTGCCTTTTTTCTCTAGATGCTTTTAAGATTTTCCCACTATCCTTTATTTTGTTTACTTTCCTAAGGTGTATCTAAGCACGCATTTTAAAAATCTTTTTTACACATTAGTGGACTTCTTGAATCAGTATATTATGATGTCTTTCACTGGTTCTGGAGAATTCTCAGCCATTTTTTTTTTTTTCCTGGACCAGGCACTAACAGCAACAGTACACTGGGAAAGACAACAAAGAATATTTCATGATGACTGTATACCTTAAGGATGTTACAGGTGGTAAATGCTGGTGGCTAGTTAGAAATAAGCCCTCTTATGTAATACAATCAAGACTTCACTGGTTTATAATTCCCCAGGGAATGAGCCTACTGAAGTATGCATACTTAAACTTTTTAAACTTAAAACATGTAAATATGTAACGGAGCTGTGATCCTCAGTTATGGACTTAGTGAAGTTCTGTATAAACCGTATCCATAATGGGCTGTGTTAAAATTCTAATGGCAGCTTCTTTAAACTAGGACAAGAAGATAAGATTGTTACAAAGAATCTAAAAGCTGAATTCTAATTTATTTACTTTTTCCTATCTTTTAGTTTTCTTGCCCATATGTAATTTAGTCTACCTGGTCTTCCCCTTACCTTTGACTTTAATAGTGTAAAACACTTTTGTTTTACACATCTTACATTACTTCCATATTATTGAACTAAATTATGAATAAATAGCATAAACACATTTGGATACTGATTCTTGAATCAACCCAACTGGCAGAAGGAGAAATGTTTAGATGTCATAGCAGTGTGATCATTCAGTGTACCTTGAGGATTTAACTGTGTTGTATAGAAAAAAAAGTGGAGAGATGGAGTACTAAGATTCGCTTGTCTCTACTATAGTCCTGCTTTCTAGGACTCATCATCTCTAGCCCTTGATGCATTTCTTCACCTTAACTGAGAATTTAAAAATCATTTAAAAATCTTCATAACAAGAGAAAAAATGTTATGCAATGCTAAGATAGCACAAAAATCTGAAAAAATAGCACAAAATATGAAAACATTAGATCCGTTTCATTTATGAATGTTAATGCAAAATCCTTAAGTAAAAGACAAGCTGATAGAATCCACAAAGATATTTAAAAGAACAACACCTCATAAGAAAGTGGTATTTATCCCAGCAACACAAGGAATTCAGAAGTCTATTATTATAATATCACATATTAATAAGCCAAAGGAAATCAGCCATATGAGTCTCTGAATAGATGCTAAAAAATGCATTTGGCAAAATTCATTATCTTTTTCATTTTAAAATGCATTCTAGAGAAAGAAGTGAATGTTTTCTTACTGATAAATATCTGAGGGCATGCTTGCCCACTCACTCCCTTTCTCCTGAAGCCAAAGACAGTTAAGTACCAGGAGCATAGGCATTAAAGTCAGGATGTTCACGATCACCACTGTTATTTAACATCACGGAAAAAGAAGTCAAATATCTAAAAATGTAAAAAGAGGAGGTAAAATCCCTATTGTTTTCAGATGGTGTAACTGTGAAACTGGAGGGTGGGCTCCTGAAAACCACTTAGAGTCCTAAGAGTAGGTAGATGACTGCCAGGCTAAGATATAAAAATCAGTCACTCTCCTACCTCAAAACAGTTACAAATATAATGGAAAAGAACATCTCATCTGTAACAGCAACAGTAACAAAAAAGGATAAGCTGCCTCAGAATAACAGGAAATCCATAGACTCCAAATGGAAAAACAAAACAAACAACATTAAATCTCAAAAGGCCATAAAAGAAGACTTCACTAAGTGGAAATATGCCCTGTTTTTGGATGGAGGAGCCAACACTGTTGACGCTCAGTTCTCTCTAAATCAATGTGTAGGTTCCATTTGAGCCCAAAAAAATTCTCAACAGGATGTGCATTAAAGCTATCCAAGCTGTATGTAAAAGTTCAAATGGAAAAATAAATACAAGCAACACTATGAAAACTCAGGGGAAACAAAGAACAATGAAGAACATTTTTTTCCTGGTAGATATTGAACATGCAATAAGGCTACTGCATATGTAACAGTTTCAGGCCCTGAATAGGTAGCTCATGGAACGGAGACCTAAGAAATAGGCCACAGAAAGAGGATTGAGATGGACTAATTTAGTTTGTGACACCGATGGCATTTCAGTTTAGTGGAGAAAGGTTCAATGAATGGTATTTGGGTTAGCTAGCTGGCGAGCTTGGAGAAAGAGGAGCTGTATCCTTAAGTTGTTCCTTACATGAAAGTAAATTCCAGGTCAATCAAATATTTCAATATTAAAGTCTGAACCTTGTAAGTAGTAGATGAAAACATAAAAAATGTATCCTCTCAGAGGAAGCTGAGCCCCAAATGCAGAAATTCTAAAATTCATCTGAATTTGACCACCTAAAAATTAGGAACTTGTATAATGAAATTTACTCTAAAATGAAATTTACTCTAAACACTCTGTTGTTATAGATGACACACTGGGAAACAATATTTGTAACATAAATTCAAAGGGCTAATATCCTCAAATCATAAAAGTTAATATGAACCAAAAAAAATAAAAGATACTGAAATAGAAAAAAAGGCATACAATCAGCTTACAGAAAACAAAATAGCAATACCCAGTTATAAATAGGAAACAGGCATTCTGTTGCACAATTAGTGAAACTATGAACTAGTACAAGCTTCTAGAGGATAGTTTATACATACTTTCCAATTTTAAAAATACACTCAACTGAAACATTTACCAAAAAGTGGGCAAAGGTACAAATGTGGTTGTACTTATTGGAGCACTGATTCTAATGACTAAGAAAAACTAGAAATTATATAAATGCCCATTAATAAAGTACTGGTTTTAAAAACGGAAATATCCATTCTATCAAGTACCAATCCATCTGTCCTGATGGGAGAGGTTAGGAGCATGGCTTTGGAGCCCCACCTGAGCACAAATCCCAGTTCTGCCATATACTAGCTGTGTAATCTTATAATCTGTTATTTGCCTCTCTGTGCCTTGGTTTCCCCACTTGTAAAATGTGAGTAGCAGTACCTACCTCCAAGGGATATTGTGAGGTTTAAATAAATTAATAAAGAGGTATTTGGAACAGTGCCGATCACAGCATAATCTTTCAATAAATGCTAATCATTATGTAACATTAAATGGTACAAATGCAAAATACAGGCCAGTGCGTAGTGTAGTTTCTTGTGTGAGAGAAAGAGAGGGAGTGAGTGACGGAGTAAGGATATGATAAAAGATAGATAGATAGACAGACAGACGGGTAAATGGATAGATCTAGACCTGAGCATGGAAATGCCTAATTGTAGTGAGAAGAGACTTTTCATCTTCATTTTATACTAGTGTCTCTATTTTCTGAGTTACCCAACTGTTTTGTTAGGAGATCTAATTGGTGATAACAAAGAAACTCCAAAAATGTAGTGATTTTTTAAATTTATTTTTTTAATTTGAATTCAAGTAACCAACATGTGGTACATCATTAGTTTTTGATGTAGTGTTCAATGATTCATTAGTTGAATATAACACCTGTAGTGATTTGAAAAACAAAGGCTGTGGGGCACCTGGGTGGCTCAGTTGGTCAAGCATCTGCCTTTGGCTCAGGTCATGATCCCAAGGTCCTGGGATCGAAACCCCCCCCCCCAACCCCCAGCCTGTGTGGGACTCTCAGCAGGGAGTCTGCTTCTCCCTCTGCCCCTCCCCCTGTTCATGCTGTCTCTCTCTCTCACTGCTCTCTCTCTCAAATAAATAAAATCTTAAAAAAAAAAAAAAAGAATAAAGACAGTCTAAGGTGAGTGTTCCAGGTTGCCCAGTGTGTCTGCTCTATATACTCATTCAAGGCCTTAAGGCTTCACCATCCCTTAGGGGCAGAGAGTTCTCAAACCTGACTTCCTGTTAGAATCCTCTGGAGAGCTTTGGAAAAATCACATTGCCAAGCCATACTCTGTGCCCCTTAGGTCCAAATCACTGGAGTGGGACCCGGGTATCAATAATTATTACAGTACTCCAGGGGATTCCTATGCAACCGAGTACCCTGGGGCCTAATCATCTAATTGTTGATACCTAAACCACCTGGGATTTTGGCCCCCATGAAGGGGACGAAAGGGTGAAAGAGGCCCATCTTCATATAAAGACCTGGCCTCAAAAGGTACACATCCCCTGTGCCCCCATTCCATCCTCGAGACCATAGTCACACAGCCACACTTGGCTGCAGGAGTACTAGCCCCCACGTGGCTAAAATCCTGTTACCAGAGAAGTAGAGGAGAAGAGATTTTGGTGGCCAGGTATCATGACATAGATTATTTGAAAGTATTCTCCTCCATCCCCCAAAATAATAAGGACTATCCAGAGGGAGGGATTATGGCCGAATTTTTTTCTTTATAGTTTCATGTATTTCAGAAACTCTAACGTTTTTTTTTTTCATCTGGAGTAAAATAAACATTTAGTTTTCTTTTGAGTTTTGTGAAGTAAACCCACAGTTCTCAACTTAGGAAAATTAGATGTCATGACTATGAAGTAAATGTACTTCAAGGCAGCTGTTGACAGTGACATTCAAAACTGAGGCTTAAGTGATCAACAAATATGAGGATGGCATCTCATTAGCTAATCCAGTGGTATAATACAGACACCACGGAGGTGGTTATATTAATGTTGATAACGGCTTTCTTGCTGCATGTGACAGTTTTCTCAGCACTGCCGTCTGACTTTCTCATTTCAGTGAGAGGGTAAAACAAAACGACGAGTCTTTTGTATTGTGATTTTTGTGCCACGTTGTTAAAAAGGAGTTTAGAAATTTCAATGATACAGAGCCCCAAATACCTCTGAATTCAGGATCTTCTTCCTCCTCTTGGAGCGTATATGTGGATAAGCCTCCCACAGGCACCTCAGTTGCTGGAAGAAAGACTCCAGTGGCTTCCTCTCCTTTCCTCGCCCCCAGGCCTCCCAGATTAGCATTTGTGACATAGCTTCTTGGGCTTCGGAAGGCAGGTTTTCTGCCAAGCATTGGCTTGGGCTCTGGAGAAAAGAACCCTATTTTAAGAGATACTATAGACATAGGTTCTGTCGAAGGAGGTGTGGGTGGGCTAGGACTTCCACCTGTCAGAAGTGGGGAAAATCGGAGAAGGAGACAAACCATGAAAGACTGTGGACTCTGAGAAACAAACTGAGGGTTTTGGAGGGGAGGGGGTAAGGGGATGGGTGAGCCTGGTGGTGGGTATTAAGGAGGGCACAGATTGCATGGAGCACTGGGTATGGTGCATAAACAATGAATCTTGGAACAGTGAGAAAATAAAATTAAATTTTTTAAAAAAATGTAATTTGAGCTCCTCTGAAAGGTAGAATATGCTCTCTGTGCTCAGAGACCTCCGAACCCTGCTTCTCCCTCTGTTGCCTTGATTTTCCACCTTTACTTCATTTCCACACCAGTTGGAATGCTGTAACCCCTGGGAGGAGACCAAGCAATGCGGAAAGACTTTTAGGAGGAAGAATAGAATTTCTAATATAGCAGTGGCAAACCCAGAGAGTAGGCAGAAGCTGGCAGGGGAACTCGCTCCACTGATATTTGTCCATAGGGACCAAGGGATGTAAAATGCCATGTCTGGAATTTAACTATATATACGATCACATAGTGTATCAGTTAAACCTTCTGGGACACTTTGGACAGGAAAAGGGAGTTTTCTTAAGTCCTCTAAGATTGATGATATAAACTGGGACTTAGCAAAGTGGACTGAGCAAAGTGGAGCAAAATGGACTTAGTGGAGTCCCTGATTATGTGGCTCTCATTTTCATTCACAGAAAAGCCCTCCCTTGGGCTTTTCATGCCCAGTGGGCTCGTGACCCCAGATCTAAGGAGCGCTACACGATTGTTATAGTGAGTCAAAGAGATTCAACTCCATCAGGGGACACTTGTCACAAAACCCACCTGAAGAGTCCCGTTGGTAGGTCGCCTCTCTGTGAGAGCCAACCCAGACCTTAACCTTAAAGCACTTAGCTTTCAGGTCACACACGTGTGCTAAAACAGTGGGGACTTAGTCTGATTGTTTGTAAGATAGGACACCAGGTGCCCAGGCACCATGCGTTTGCTGGGCACACTCTCCTTTTGTGGGATTCTAGAACCTTACGTTCCAAGACCTTTTGCAAAACCAACAAGGATCCTGGAATGCATGTGCCAGTGTGCTGGCTAAACTGAAGTATAAACTCATCTTAGTTAGTCAAGGTCAGAGGGCTGAGGCCAAGGGAATGTGACCTCTAATATTATGCAGAGATATTTCATGAAAGAAGATACTGCCACAGCAATACAAAATAACTCTGTCCATGAAGCTTGTGTTATTCCTTTTTTAAAGTCAATCCAGACAATACCATATTATTCAGTACTAAAAAGAGATGAGCTACAAAGACATGAAAAGTCATGGAAGGATACTTGAATGCACATAAGCGAAAGAAGCCAATTTGAATAGGCCGCAGACTGCATGATTCCAGCTGTTCGACTGTCTGGAATCGGCAAACTGCGGAGGCCGTAAAAAGATCAGTGGGTTCAGAGCAGAGAAAGGAATGAACAGGCAGAACACAGAGGACTGGGGGGACAGTGAAGTTATTATGCGTGGTAGATAATGTCATTATATCTGTGTTTAAACCACAGAATGTGTAACATCAAAGTGAACCATAGTATACACTATGAACTTTGGGTGATAATGATGTATTAATACTCATCTGTAGTAACAAATGTACCACTTTGGTAGGGGATGTTGGCAATGGGAGAAGTGATATATGAATAAGGGCGGGAGATAGATGGGGAATCGGTACCTTCTGCTCAGTTGTGCTGTGAGTCAAAAAAACTCCTCTAAAAAGCGAAGTCTTATTTAAAAAATTAATTCAAATTATTTATGTGTTGATTTTCAAGGTTTTCTAAGGAACTGTTCTTATCATATACAAAAAAATATCAATTTTTGTATTTTGTATTTGTATTTTGTCTTCCTTCCTAATCCTTATAAATTTCATTTCTTATCTTGTTTTTCTGTCCTGCCCAAACCCCCAGTAAAAGCTAAATAACATTAGGGACCACCACCAACACTGTATGGTTCTTAAGGAAATTGGTACTAATATTTTGCCAATATGTGTGATGTTGCCTACATGGAGTTTCAGGTGTTCCTTTCCAGAATAAGCAAGTTCCTGTTTATTCCTAGATTGCCAAGAGATTTTAATATAAGTGGGTAATTTTTCTTTTAAAAAATTAAGAAAAATTTGGTGAATTACATTAATTACTTTTCTAAAAAGTAAACTAATTTGCATTCCTGGCACAAACCCAAATTGGTCATGTAGTATCTTTTTATTCTGTTTAATATTAGCTAGGGCTTTTGCACCTGTTTTCACAGATGAGATTGGCCTGTAATTTCCTAGTCTTTTACTTTTCTTTGTCAGGTTTTGGCTTCTGGTACTAACGCCATGGCATCCTCATAAACTGAATAGAGTATTGTGCCTTCTTTCTTCATTTTCTTAAAAAAAACCATATATAAAATAAAATCATTTGCTTTTTAATTTGTAGTAGAACTCAGTTGCTTGGTACTGGTGGTTTCTTTTTAGGAAAAACTTACACTGCTGATTCTGTTTCTTTAATAAGTGTACAATGATTCATGTTTTCTATTTTATCTTGAGTTGGTTTTTAGTGAAGTACATATTCTAGGAATTTGTCCATTCCATGTAACTTTCCACTTAGTTTGCATCCTGTTCTTTATAATAACGTTTTATTCTCTCTCCACTTTCTGTCCTGCATCTATAGCATCATTCTCATTATGATTTATGACTTCTTTCTTCCTTTTTTAAAAGAGAGTTTTTCTAAAAATTTAAAAAATAAAACAGAGTTTCTACTTTTTCATTTTTAAAAGCCAACTTCTGACTTGCTAGGTTATTTCTATTGAATATTTGTTTTCTAGTCTATTTCTGCATTTTTTCCCTCCTTTTTACTTTCTTTGTGCTTTTTCTACTGTTCTTTGACTAATTTCAATTTATTTTTTTTAAAGATTTTATTTATTTATTTGACAGATAGAGATCACAAGTAGGCTGAGAGGCAGGCAGAGAGAGAGAGGAGGAAGCAGGCTCCCTGCTGAGCAGAGAGCCTGATGCAGGGCTCGATTCCAGAACCCTGGGATCATGACCCGAGCCAAAGGCAGAGGCTTTAACCCACTGAGCCACCCAGGCGCCCCTCAATTTATTTTTTATTTAGAAAGAGAAAAAAAGTGTGAGCAGGGGCCAGGGGAAGGGAGAGAGTGAGGAGAGAGGAAGATAGAGATCCTTAAGCAGGTTCCACACCCAGTGCAGAGCCTGATATGGGGCTCAATCTCACAACCCTGAGATCATGACCTGAGCCAATATCAAAAGCTAAGCCACTCAGGTGCCCCTTCTTTGTCTAATTTCTGAGGCTGGATGCTTAGCTTTGTTTTCAGCCTTTTGCTTTTTTCCCTAAATGCCTCTCTGTGTACCACAGTAATGACACCCCACAAGTTCCAATGTGTAATTTCTAAAATTATCATTCAATTCTAAGAATTTTAAATTTCCATTTTGGTTTTTTCTTTGACCCAACTGTTATATTCCTAGAAGATGCATTTTTTAATTTCCAGTCTATGAGGTTTTCCTAATTGTGTTTTTTTATTATTTCAAGCTTCCTTACATGATGCTTCAAGACTGTGGGCCAAGCGATACCAGACTTTTAAAATTTGTTTAGACTTGCCCAAGTCATGGCCAGCTTCCCTAAACATATGAATTGCTAAGTAGAAAGCCCCATGTGTATGTGTGACCATTAGATCAAGACTTGCATGTTGCTATTTAAAATCTTATATATTCTTGGGCACCTGGGTGGCTCAGTGGGTTAAGACTCTGCCTTCCGCTTAGGTCATGATCCCAGGGTCCTGGGATTGAGCCCCACATCGGGCTCTCTGCTCAGCAGAGAGCCTGCTTCCTCCTGTCCCTCTCTCTCTACCTCTCTGCCTACTTGAGATCTCTGTCTGTCAAATGGATAAATAAAATCTTAAAAAAAATAAATAAATCTTATATATTCTTGTTCATTGTTTGACTGCTTAACACATTAGTTACTAATAGAGGTATTTCAAAATCTACCAAAATAATAGATTAATCTGTGTCCCCTTATAATTCTGTCAATTTATATTTTATGTATTTTGAAGCTGTTATTAGGTACCTGCAGGTTTACAGTTGTTAAATATTCCCTTTTTCAATTTGGCTCTCTGTACTGCATTTGGGATACCTCTGTCCTTCATTTTACTAATTTTCCATCAAGTTGTGTTTAATCTGCTATGTAACATGTCCATCAAGCTTGCAGTTTCAATTATAATATTTTTTTATTTTTGAAAATTATATTTTATTGTTTGAAATCGGATTGATCATCATAGAATCATTGTTCCTTGCTCATCATTTAAATGCTCTTGTATTCCTTTTATACTTATTAAACATAGTTATTTTTATCTGATAATTCTAATATTTGACATGTTCAGTGGTCTTATTCCTCAGTTATTTCTCCTGATTCTTGCTCAAGATTATCCAAATTTAGCAGATACAGCCTTGGTTTTGTTTTTGTTTTTGCTTACCATTAAAGGCAATAAGAATTCAGCCTAAAACTCCAAGAAAGGTTTGTACTTTATGACCTGGGTGATAAATTTTCAGAGGAGATTTTAATGCACCCATTTTCAAATAAAGTTTTTTCCTTTTATCACCAAATGTTTCTTTACTGCCCTCTTCTGCATGGTGGGTTTATTTCTAGATCACTCTTACACTGAAAGTATAACCTATGATATACAAGCTTTATATGAAGGATATCTCATATTTCTCCACAGCGATGGGAGCCCTAATACTCATTTCTGGTGCCTTGCACCCAGCACGGGTGTCCAAAGAGAAGGATTACTTTCTGGATTCAGCTGAAACCCTCTGGGCAAAAAACACCTCCGTATTTGCTCACTTCCTTGAATTCTCATTTTTGCATAGTTTTTAGCTTTGAAGATTTTTCATTTTCTTTGGTGGCTTTTAGGAGATTTTAAGTTAACGTTTATAACCCACCATACTTACGCATTTTTAGGTTACAGTACGATCAGAGTTCAGTGACACTCTCGTGTCTCATGGACAAGTCTCCCAGATCCAAGCTGACAGTTCTGAGCCACAGCATGAACTCGTGGCTGAATCAGCAGTCCCCTGCCACTCTGAGAAGTCTACATTTAACCAATCCGAATAGCTTTGAACTCTCAAAATTTCAGATACCTGTCTCTCATGTGTTTTTCAATAATGGCTTAGTCAATTTATATTTAATAACCCAAAATCATGAACTTCAAGTTTACTTTTCTCTGGGCCAGATATCACCAATTCATCTCTTCAGCATTTATTGCACTAAATGCTTTACCTGTGACCGTTAGGATTTGGGAACTCTATAATTCTAATTAGGGCCTAGTTACCAGCTGATTTTTTAAATTTTTTTATTGTTCAATTAGCTGACATATAACACATCATTAGTTTTTGATGTAGTGTTCAACAATTCATTAGTTGCATATAACACCCAGTGCTCATCACCACATGTGCCCTCCTTAATACCAGGCACCCGGTTACCCCATCCCCCCACCCCCTCTCTTCTGTAACCCTCAGTTTGGTTCCCAGAGTCCCGAGTCTCTCACGGTTTGTCTCCCTCTCTGACTTCTCCCCATTCAGTTTTCCCTCCCTTCCCCTGTGGTCCTTTCACGATTCCTTATGTTCCACGTATGAGTGAAACCATATGATAATTGTCTTTCTCTGCTTGACTTATTTCACCCAGTTTACTTAAAGTGTAAATCTTATTGCCAATCCAGTTACATTGGCTGAGGAGAAAACAAAAACAATGAATTTTCACCCTGCTTATACATGGCTTCCTGCAGCGAAGCCACCTAAGTAGAAAGGGAAATGACATCTATGTAATAAATGCATTCTTCATCTTGACTCTCAGTAAATCACCTGCATTTCTTCAGCAGATGAAGATAAGGAATTGGTCCCATAACTCTTTCTATAATAAAACACTTAATAAGATAAAAATCAGTTGAAAATCAAAGTGTCTACCCATAACATTGTGTAAAATAGTATTGGATCATTTTGAGTGATGATCCCCGTTTGAAGAAGCTGAGCATTATCTTACATTTAATAAATATTTAATGTCTATTAATAGACATTTGAGTTATCCCAAGATTAAAAAACAAAATCTCTTGTCAGCCCACTTAGGAGCTGATAGGGATTTAGTCATTTATTCAGTACTAATTTAATGGGTGGTCACTATGTGCGAGGCACTGTGTTCCAGCATTAAGGACTTGTAAATGAACAAAACCAGACACAGGTTCATGGACTTCCTGGCCTAGAAAGGGAATAAGCAAATTACTGTGTGATTCCAGCCAGGGTAAATACTGAAAGGGAAAGATGTAGTGCTGTGAGTGAGTCCTCATTTAAACTCTGAGGGCCAGGGGTGTGACATTTCAGTTCCCCTAAAAGGATGATGGGAGCTAAGCGGACAAAGGCAGATTGGGCAGCGAGGAAGGCAGGAGGAAGAAAAATACTTCCAAGAGAAGGCCAGATGTAGGCAAGGTTGCTCCTTCCTTATTTCTCTTTCTTATTCATTTTTCCCTTCTCTTCATTTCAATTACCATCTTGAACAATAAAACATGGTAGTGGTGATAAAGGCAAAGGGAAGAAGAGTACTGAACTATCACAAGTGTCCTTGCGTTTGGGGCTTCCTAAATACTGGTCCTCAGTGAGACCTTGGGAGCCAGGGATAAAGGTACCATCTACTGCAGTGTACTTCTCAAGATCTACCCTGTCCAAGCTTACTTTAGAGCTGCAGATTCTAGAACCTCTGGTCAGATCTGTTCCTTTTATCTCCTCTTTTCCTGCCCTTTCTCCTGGTTATGACTCCATCCTGCTCCTTAGAAGTACCAGTGCCTTGGCTTTCTAGGCTACCACCTGATGGTTCTCTGAACTATAGCTTTGCTTCTTCGTGAGCTACACACTCCAGTTCTGCTAAGCATCCAAATCTTCTCTCCTGCCAGCTCCCGTCCTTGTTTGTAAAACTCAGACAGTTTTGGCAAACCTGTTCCTTTTGCAGGTAAGGAAACCTAAGTGACTTCTCTTCTGGATTGCCTCTGTCCTCAGTATTTTTTTTTTCCAGGAGAAAATCAGCCAGATTTAATCTGGATCTCAAGTTATTCCAGTACCATTTGTGCAGAGTTATTCTCCCACCCCCCTTTTGTACCTTTGTGGAGTATCACATGACCACAGAAGTGTGGGTCCATTTCTGGATTCACTGTTCTCCACTGATCAGTTTGTTGGTTTTTATGACAACCTTCCACGTAGTAATAATAACTTACTATAAAGTAAGTCTAGAAAGCAGATAATGTACACTCTCCAAATTAGTTCTTCTTTTTCAAAATTGCTTTGACTGTTCCAGGTTCTTTCCATTTCCAGAAAAATTTTAGAATCATCTTGTCCAGTTTTACAAAAACACTCCCTGGGATTTTGAATGGGACTATGTGGAATCCACAGACCCATTTGGGGAGAATTAACATCTCAGGAGATCTCAACATCTCCCAGTTCATATACATGGTATAACTTTCCATTTATCTGGTTCTTCTTTAGTTTCTCTCAGCAGCAATTTATAGGTTTTAGTGTAAAAGACTTGAACATCTGTCAAACTTTTCCTATTACATCCTTTTTGATGTGATTATAAAAAAATGTTTTAAGTTTATTTTCTAATTATTTGCTGCTAGAATATAAAAATAAAATTCAAGGTTTCCTGAGCTGAGGGGTTCAAAGAACAGCCAGGACAGTAACCCCCTAGGAAGCAATTACTTCTAGAATTTTCTTCTACCCTTTTGATCCCTGCAGCCTTTGACTGAAGGTCCCTTTTACACAGGGAGTCTCTGGCCCTCCTTTTACCTCTAACACAAACTGACTTTAGAGAAACCTAGGTTAGACTCTTAGTTTTACCAACTGTGTAACCTTTAGACTATTACTTTTCATCTCTGCTCATCAGTTTTCTCATCTATGGATAAGGCTACCAATACCTAACACTCAGGGCTGTCATGAGGATTAAAAGGAATGCTCTGACATGTGCTAAGTCTCCATCACTAGTAATTCCCTTCTGTTTTTCTTCTTTTTTTTTTAAGATTTTTTTTTTCATTTATTTTCGAGAGAGAGAGAGAGAACACAAGCAAGGGGAGCAGCAGGCAGAACAGGAAGAGGGAGAAGCAGGCTCCCTGCTGAACAAGGAGCCAGATGTGGGACTCAATCCCAGGACCCTGGGATCATGACCTGAGTCTAAGGCAGCTGCTTAGCGGACAGAGCCACCCAGGCGTCCCCCTTCTGTTATTCTTCTGTGGGCACCACTAACTGGCTGCTGCTCTGCAGAGGGACCATTACTCTCAGCTCAGAAAAGTAGAGAGATGCTGTGATCATGGCACCCTGTTACTCTTTACAGTAAAAGAACTAACCACCAAAGAGACATGAGGCCAAAAATTAAATGTAACGAGGTAGAATCAGAATACCCCTATCACAAAAGTGGGGAAAGAAGTTGCTTGCCCTTTTCCATTCATTGCAGGAACCTTATTATATTCCTGATCCATGCCAGGTTCATGCTTAGGGATCCTGGGCATTAAGAACCTTAAAAAGCCAGTTTTAGCTCCAACACTTGTTTGTGGACCCAGAGCTGACAGAGGAGACGACTTCTCCCTCAGGAGCCCTCATGTTCCAGGCCTTGTGAAGTATAGGAATGTATCCAAGAACCAGTCTCTACATATGTCTAAAAGATGGTTGTAATCTAAACTGAGAAGCAAGAGGATAAGTTTAAGCAATGTTCACATTTGAAGCATGTCTCAACTAATTTGGAAAAAGCAGACAATGTTCTAGAATCCAAAGCGGCATTAGCCGACCAAGAATGGGCTCCAGACAGGGCTACTTGGAACCCCTTCTCAGCAAGGGAGTTTTCCCCATTTGATTGGCTTTTAAACCATTCTGTATATCAGTATAGCAGTTTGGGTCTAATTTCCATCTTTCCATGCCTAATGCTTTAAAAATTATTATTAGCAGTTAATCTGCAGATATTTATTAAGCATTTAATGTGTGCCAACTACTGTGCTGGAACCTGGGGGGCACAGTGTTGGCAAAATGCACACAAATTCTGATTCATTGGGGTTTACAGCATTGTGGGAGAATGTGACAATGCTTATATGATCACAGAAATGCATGGATATTTTCAAGGAAAGTAGAGGACTGAAAAAGGTGCTCATGACAAAGACATGAGCACCTATAGGAGGGACACCTGGGCTGGAGGTAAGGTAGCCTCCCCTAACTAACATGTAAGCTGAGAACTAACATTTGAGTAAGTGTTAACAAGGCAAAGTGGATGCGCAGTGGGTAAAAGAAATTTCAGGTAGAGAAACAGCATATGCAAAGGCCCTGAGAAGAGAGAAACTTGGCCTAAGTAAAGAACCCAGAGGTCAGGGTGTTTGGAGCTAGAGAAAGGGAAGAAAAGTGGGAAGGAATGAGGATGGAGGGTGGCAGGGTCTGATCTGGTCTTCTTCAGAAAGATCAGACCTGTAACTCAGTAAATATTTGCTGAGCACCTTCACTGTTCAGGCCCTGTTCTAGGCTCTAAGAGTTCTCTAGAACAAAAAGCAAAGTCTCATGTGCTTCTACTCCGGGGGTGCAGGGAGGGTGTTCCTAATGGTGACTACAGTGGCCCAGGCTCAGGGTAAGGATGGGGAGGTGCAGGAGTGAGAAGGAAAGGAGTTTGAGAGATAGCTCACGTGTCTTCTGATGGAAACTTTCCATGGTCCACGAGGCTCCCCTGATACATATTCTCATATCTTAGACATTTTCTGTGCCATTGCATTTCATGGTATATAACTATACATTCAGTTGTCTATTTTCTTAGTATTTTATCTTCCCACTCTTTTCCCTTGAATAAGGCTCCATGAAGCCAGGGTCCCTGTCTCCTGCTCCTTGCTATGTCCCCCAGCACCTGGCACAGTGCCTGGTACTCACAGGTTTAGTAAATAACTGCTAGTGGGAGGAATGCATTGGCTCTTGGGAAAGGAGGAAGGGATCAAGGACGAATCCCCCGTTCCCAGATTACCATCTGGGGGGGAAGGGTGGTCCCGTTTAGGAGGTTAGAGAACAGTAGTGAAGGACCATGGGAGGATGAGATGAAGACGACAGATCTGGGCTTGTATATTTTGGGCTTGGGGTACCTTTACAGTGGTGTGCCAGGGGAGCTGGACAGAGCTCAGGTATCTGGGTGTACATGGATGGTATTTGCGGCTGGAAGGAGCACACCAGAGACAAATCGTAACGTGATGGGAGGAGAGAGTGAGCCTTGTGGGTAAAAATTCAAAATTCCCCCAAAGCGTCCATAGAACATCAAGGTAAGAGTTGAAAAGAAAGGTCTGATAGCCCAGCATATGAGGAGGCTAAAAATGTAAAGCCTTGGAAAGGTTCTAGGGATACCAGCCTCATTTAGACAAAGCATTGTTCAGCATGAAGACAATTGAGTTCAGCAGGAACAAAGATAGCAGATGATGCTGTATTCATTCTGGGAACTACAAACAAACTGTTCTTCAAAGAAAGATCAGAAATGACTACAGAATGCCTTTTAAATATTTTGAATTCTCATTTGAGAGCAGGAACAAGTGTCCTAGAGAAAGCAAAATTTAGTTCAGCAGCATCTGGGCTGTGTAAGCTATACACCACCATGAGGATTCCTAGGGATCCTGCCTGAGGTGTGAATTGCTTTTGGAATCACCATAAAGGCATGAGAGAGCTCTGCCTGCCCCCCGCCCCCCACCACTCAGCGGGGAGTCTGCTTCTCCTTCTCCCTCTGCCCCTCCCTCTACTCGTGCTCTCTTTCTCAAATAAATAAATAAAATCTTTTTTTTTAAAAAGGTATCAGAGAATATTATGCTGTTTTTAATTCAAAGGCAGCACTAGACCCTGCTACCTGAAAGCAGAGCGCTCCTTAGGAAAACTTTCATAAGCCAAAATGACATGAAGGAAGCGGTTACCATTAACTTACATGGAAAATTTCTTGAACATTCCCAGAACCCAAAAATTACCTCGTAGGCCTTTCTGATGCCTTAAGGCACATCTTGCTTATGGATGCACAAAATAAATCAAGATAAAGCACTGACGTTCACAGAGTTATGGCTGCTTGACCTCCTGAGTGTGGTTCCTGGGGAAGAAGCTTGCTGGCGCCAGTCTCGCTGCGGGGATGCCAGAGGGGCACTGCCTCTGCGATGGCTCACTGGAAAACAAACACCAAATGTTGATTCACTTCTTGCCTTTTTTCATGAAAAGGAAAATCCTTTTCAGATTTTTTGGGTAACAAAAACAGGAATAGTCACCTTCGTTAAAGTGAAATGTCATAATATGAACTTTCAAAAAGCAGGGGACACCTGGATTTAGGAATTTGTTGGTAAGGAAAGAATTGAAAAAGCTTGTCATTTATAGCAGCAGGACTGAGGCTATGAGATAATTAAGAAAAGAGGTTTTGGGCACCTGGGTAGTTGGTTAAGCAGCCAACTCTTGATTTCAGCTCAGGTCTTGATCTAAGGGTCCTGGGATTGAGTCCTGTGTCAGGGACTCTGCTCAGAGGGGAGTCTGCTTGAGGATTCACTCCCTCTCTCTCTTTCTGCTTCTGCCCCTCCCCTGATCATGCTCTCTCTCTCTCAAATAAGTAAAATAAACCTTTAAAATAAATAAATAAATAAGAAAGCACCCCAAGAATAACATTAACTTTCTTTAACTAAAATTTTCTACCTGGGGCATCTGAGTGTCTCAGTCAGTTAAGCTGCCAACTCTTGACTTCGGCTCAGGTCATGATCTCAGGGATGTGAGGTGGAGCCCCACATCAGCATCCATACTCAATGGGGAGTCTGCTTGTCACCCTCTGCCCCTCCCCCCCCAGTCTCACTCGCTCTCTCTAAAATTAAAAAAAAAGAAAATAGAAGAGGATTTTATTTATTCTAAAGAATTGTAGCAGGGTACCTGGGTAGCTTAGTGGGTTAAGCGTCCCACTGTTGGTTTCGGATCAGGTTATGAGCTCAAGGTCTTAAGATCAGGCCCCTTGCCAGGTTCAGCATTCAGCATGTAGTCTCCTTGAGATTCCCTCTCTCCTTCTGCCCCTTCCTCGGTGCGTGCATTCTCTCAACTCTCTCAAATGTATGCATAAATCTTAAAAAAAAAAAAAAATAGTGGCGCCTGGGTGGCTCAGTGGATTAAGCCGCTGCCTTCAGCTAGGGTCATGATCTCAGGGTCCTGGGATCGAGACCTGCATCGGGCTCTCTGCTCAGCAGGGAGCCTGCTTACCCCCTCTCTCTGCCTGCCTCTGTGGCTACTTGTGATCTGTCTGTCAAATAAATAAATAAAATCTTAAAAAAAAAAAATGAACTGTACCAGGGCAACCCAACTCCCCAGTCAAGTAACTTCCAGACCCTCATCCAAATGAAACCACACAAAGACATCTGCATTTTCAAGGACTGTTTATCCCTCAGGGGATTTGTTCAAGCTGAGGAGTGAGATTCTCATGCCAACCTCTAAAATGAGATCCCTTGACAGACATGTAGGAGTGCCTTGTAAATTCAGAAAGTGTAACAAATTCCAAATAAGCTGAGTAACTTTAGAAAGTCTCTTTGTCAGCTGTGCCTTTCAGATGCAGTGATAAAACACAAACTTTTTTAGAGCTTCTAATCAATTTAGCTTGTGTCTCTAACTCTGAGAAAAATTATACACCATCCAGTAGATAAGCTGTCTTGGGCATTATGTTTTATCAAATAGAAGTGATTTGCTTCTTGCCTTTTATAAATTTCCTATGATTTCAAGTGTCCTTTATTTATTTAAAAGTTGCCTTCAGGGAACCAAAACTTATATATTCTCATATAAATAAAGTGTGTGTCTGCATGTGTGTGTGTACTAGGTTTATTTGGTCTTTATATCCCCACCAACTTACAATTCTGTCAACTTGCAAGTGAGAAAGAGGGTAGCCTTCATTAAGCAAAAATTTGGAAGAGAGATGGAGCCTGGCAGAGAAGGGGTAAAGCAGAGTTGTGAAGGAGTGGGTCATTTTTAGGAGCAGCCCAGCTGGTATGGCTGAAGCATGGGGTACATTACCAGGGGTAGTGGGGAAGTTGGTTGATGATGTGGGAAATTTTAGGAATGTGTAGAGCATTGCAGAGTTTGACATGTTGCAAAGTGTGGGGATGTCTGAGGGTGGGTTTCCCAAGCACTATTGTTCTCCTCTTGCCTTGCTTCCAAGGATTCACCAAGAAGGGATTGAAAACTGCTTGGGGATCACTTTAAGAACTTACTCAGAACTCTTCCTACTTAAGTCAGTAAGAGTCTTCCTTGCCTGTGCCCCTGTGGCTAAAACTAAGAGAAATCTGATTTCCACAGTAAAAGCAAACAAACAAAATAAAACAATGCTGAAACATCGCACTACATGGTGGAACTGGGCAAAAGGTGTCTCCATTGCCTTTGTATGATTGCATATGTCCAGGAAAGGCATGCACACAAGTGTCCATATTAGCTTCATTTGTAATAGCCCCAAACTGGAATGAGCATAGCAATTGTAATGTATTCACCTACTGAAATACTATACAGCAATGAAAAAGAAGGAACCACAGATACATGCAACAGCATGGATGAATAGACATGTTGTTGAGCCAAAGAAGCCAGACACAGTTGGACACATACTCTATGATTCCATTTATGTAGAGTTCCAGAATGGTCAAACTGATCTATAATGAGATAAATCAGGATAGTGATTGCTCTTGAGGATAGAAAGGGCTACTGAATGGGACAGGATACAAGGGAGCATCCTGGAGTGATTAAAATGTCCTGTGTGTTGGCTAAGTGTTGGTCTTACAGGTGTACACATACATAAACATTCATTGAGTATGACATTTCATTTTAGTACACTTTGTTATATGTAAGCCCTGTTGCCCTAAAATAAATTTTTAAAAATTAATTGAAACATTTATCCTGGCTCTGCCACTTAGCTGTGTAGCTACTGGCCAGTTACCAAGCATCTGTGAGCATCATTTTCCTCATCTGAAAAAAATGGGAATTAATGATACTGAGCTCATAAGTTTTACTGATAGATTAGAGAAAGGATGATAGGTACCTTCCATGGTGTCTGTCACATGGTTAGGAGGTGCCCTGTAAGAAGAACTTTAATTTATTTTACTTCATGGTCTGAAGTCCAGAGCCCCAGGCTCTGCTGGCTCCAGCTTGGATGGGCAGATAGGAGACCTGCTGAGTTCCTGCAGGAGTGCCGGAAGGTGGCATTTCCTGTGACAAGGACATCCCTTTGAATCATACTCATAAAAGCATTCCAGCTATCCTTTTCATTACAGTAGAGGATTTTCTAAGCAGGAGTGGAGAAAATTAGAAACTTTTAGGTAAGGCATGTGAGTGGTTTTTGTGGGAAGTGAAAACCAAACAAATTCACTGGCTGATTTGGGGAGAAAAAAGAGTCATTTTCTGAGAATAATGCTAGAATGTGACCTTGTGACCCTGAAAAACAACCACACTTGGAAAACCATATACAATAATAAACTTTTAAAAGCTAAAGAAAAAGAAAACAATTCTCAAAAGCACCCAGAGAGAAATAAGACATTTCTTACAGGGAAAGATCTATTCGGGTCACAACAGATTTCTCCTCAGAAGCCATTGAGGCCAGAAGGAAATGGCACAACATTTTTCAAGTGCTGAAAGAAAAACACTGTCCACTACAGATTCTATATCTGAGGAAGCTATCCTCCGGGAAAGAAAGAGAAGTCAAGAGTCTGAGATGAAGGAAAATGAAAACAACATGTAGTTGGCAGATATATCCTTAAAGCCTGGCTGAACGATGTTTTTCAGATAGCAAGGAAATGAGTAATAGGAGAAGGCATCTTGGAGCATTGGACAAAAAGCAGCAGCAATGGAGAAAGCAGACATGTGGGTACACACTGTGGACATCTTTATAATTCACTTGTAATGACAGGAACAAAAATTATAACGCCATCTGAGATTTAAGACAATGATATTTAAAAGTGGGAAAGGCAGGGGGACCTAGATATAACTAAGGTTTCCATGCCTCAGTTGAAGTGGGAAAATGTTCATACCAGTAGACTGTGACAAGGAACATATATATGCTGTGTGACCCAGAGCAATCCCACAAAAACTCTACAGTGAGATATTCTCAAAACCTCATGACTAATTCAAGATAGAACCCTAATGTTAGGAGTGTCTGGTGGCTCAGGTCATGATCCAGGGTCCTGGGAAGAGCCCCTTGTCGCATATGGCTCCCTGCTCAGCAGGAAGTCAGCTTCTCCTCTCCATCTGCCCCTCCCCCTGCTCGTGCTCAGGCACTCTCTCTCTGTCTCTCAAATAAATGTTCATAGCAGCAGTGTCCACAATAGCCAAAATGTGGAAAGAGCCGAGATGCCCTACAACAGGAGAATGGATAAAGAAGATGTGGTCCATATACACAATGGAATATTATGCCTCCATCAGAAAGGATGAATACCCAATTTTTGCATCAACATGGATGGGACTGGAGGAGATTATGCTGAGTGAAATAAGTCAAGCAGAGAGAGTCAATGATCACATGGTTTCACTTACTTGCGGACCATAAGGAATAACATGAGGATATTAGGAGAAGGAAAGGAAAAGCGAAGGGGGGAAATCAGAGGGGGAGATGAACCATGAGAGACTGTAGACTCTGAGAAACAAACGGAGTTTTAGAGGGGAAGGTGATGAGAGGATGGGTGAGCCTGGTGATGGGTATTAAGGAGGGCACGGATTGCATGGAGCACTGGGTGTTATATGCAGACAATGAATCTTGGTACACTGCATCAAAAACTAATGATGTACTGAATGGTGACTAACATAACACGATAAACAAACAAATAAATAAATAAATAAATAAAATCTAAAAGAAAAGAACAAAGAAAACCCTAAGGGTTGCGCACAAGAAGGCCCGAAAGGAAAAACAAAGGATCAAGAACCAAAAGTAGCAGTAGCCAATGGAATTGCCAAAGCATTTGCAAAATCAGGAAATTCTCCTACTGGATGTTTGGAAAATTCTGCACCTGCCCAGCTGAGCCCCAGTACAGACTCCAGGACAGTGATTTACTCTGTCAAAAGCCCGCCCACTCACATCAGTGTGTTCCACAAGGACACAGAAGGAATAGATGTGGTTCCCTAAGTGACCTGAGCTACTCTTAACTTAGAAGCCACCTTAAAGCAAAGTTAAAGAATTTGCTTCTCACTATGTGAACTCTGCCTTTCAAAGGATGAAGGGTTTCAACCCTTCCCCAGCACAGAACGGACCACAGCTAAACCCACTGCAGGTTCCTCTTCACAGGGCCTGGGACAGGAGGCTGGGCCCACTCAAAGGGTCACCAAGGTGGAGCCTGCTGTTCTGGAGGCCACATGCCAGCACACAGAAGCATGACTTGGCTTCCCTGGCCAAGTTCAGAGGCCTATCCCCTGCCTTACAATCGGGACCTCTGGTGTTGTGGAAAGAAAATGCTTGGCCCTACTGTCAGACACATTGGGGGAACCCTGGCTCAGCCCCGCCCAGCTCTGTCCCCCAGCCCACCATCCAGCAGACAGAGCTAATGCAGGCTTGGGGAAGTGTCAGGAGTAGTAACAGAGTAGTAACAGAGACCAGTGCATACTGCAGTGGTCTCTGGTGAATATTCATGAGGCCAGGTTCAGAAAGGTGACATGGATGGCTGTCTTTCCTGGAAGCCTGCACCAAGAAGGAAGAACACAGCAACAAGTACATTTCAGAGGGGGCGGTGGGCTGGCTGACATTCACAGCTCTCTAGGGTGGGAACAAGGGAAGCCAGCCCCATGCCCTGAGCCCAGGATGAAAACTAGGGACTGTTGGGGAATTCATAAAGGACCACAAGGCATTATTGATGAACCCTCCTCATGCCATTGCTGCATAGATGACAACGGAACCCCAGCTACTGGTGTTGGACTTCCAGCAAGGGTGTGATTGTTCCTCTGGAGGGGGCGCCCACGGAGGAAGCAGGGCAGGTGATCCAGTGTGGCCATGACCAGGAGGTGATGGGGTTGAGTTGGTCTGAGTTCTGGTGCTGGCCCTGCCTGCCCTTGGGTGAGGCTCCAAACCTTACCCTCCTCTATGGTCAGATGACTGTGACAGTGGTCCTGGCCTTATGGCGCTGTGACCAGGTTCGGCGAGAAGCATGTGCCAGGGCATAACCCAACAGCTGGACCCTAGTGAGCACCAACAAATGTGAGCTATTATTGCCCTTGCTGGAGGGTCAGCTGGGCCCGCAGATCAAGGAAACTGAGAGTACTTACGGAAATGTCTGCTTCAAGATGAGCATTTCATTCCATCAGCACTGGTTTGGTTGACATCCAGCAGGTTGGAAAACTGCATGCTCAATCAGAACAGGCTCAGAACTTGGCACATGACTAGAAAACAAGCCAAAGCAGACCAGTCAACCCAGCTATGAGATGTAGGGCAGGGCAGGGCGAGGGACACTCTGATACCTGAAAATCAGCAATTTTACCCCCCTATAACCTGAATGTTGGCCATTTCCATTCATTCATTCATTCATTCGATAATTTCCAAGTGCCATGCACATGGGGGAAACACAGCCCCAAATAGGATGAGTTCCTGCCTGTCCAGATCTCAGAGTCTCATCTGGAGACTAGGGAGATAGGAAAGCCCCACTGTAACCCTCCAGAATTGTAGCCCATGCTTGGAGAGCACCTGAAGGCAGTGCAAAGGCCCTGAGGTGTGAGCCAGGGAATCTGGAACACAGAGTGGAGAGTGTCACCAAGGCTGGAACCTGTTTTGCAACAGTAGGGAGAGGCTGGGCTGGGGATGCTAGGGAGAATAGGGCCCTGCCCCAAGACCTTCTCAGTCCTATAAAGGAGTTTATGGTTATCTTGAGAGCAAAGGACAGACGTTAGATGCAGAGGCAGACACGGCTTTGATTCCTGTTTGGGGAGGATGCCTCTGGATGTGTGTGGAGAGGGATGCACCCAGAGGCAGGAAGACAGGCTATAGCAGTCATCGATGGCTGGGGTAGGAGCCTAGATTCTTCCCATGGCCATGGGAATGGAAAAGCACAGGTAACTTTCAGAGAAATCTAGGCATGTGGACAGTGGGAGCAAGGAGTAGGGGTCAAAAGTGATGCTGAGATTTCAGTTCAGCACCTAGATGGATGCTGGTGTCATTTCCAGGGTGACAACACAGAAGGAACAGCCACTCCCAGGGAGTGTGATGTGTGAGGGTGGGGCCGTCATCCTTCCAGGGTAGATGTCCAGGAAAGGACCTGGGAAGAGGGTTAGGCATCAGCACCTTAGTGCCTGAATCCAAAAATGGACTCTAGCTCATTCAGAAGAATGTTTAGCACTTCAATTTAGAAGCAGTCTGCTTGCTTTATGTTATTTTAACCTCTCAGCCATCCATAAAATACATGGAGCCAATATTCCATTTTTGTAACTGAAGAAATTAATGCTTGTAGAGATTGTGAAAACATGGTCTCTTCTTGTTGATAGTCTTTGAAAGTCATCTTTGGAATTAGCTCTCCATGCAAGTTTTTTTTTTTTTTAAATCGTATTATTGAAATATAGTTGACTTACAACATTATATTAGTTTCAGGTGTACAACATAGTGAATTGACAATTCTATATATTATCCAGTGCTCATCACGGTAAGTGTAGTCACCATCTGGTACCATACAGTGTTAATTACAATATTCCTTTTTTTAAAAAGATTTTATTTATTTATTGGACAGAAAGAGAGAGAGAGCGAGAACAAGCAGGGGGAGTGGGAGAGGGAAAAGCAGGCCCTGCTTAACAGGGAGCCCGACATGAGATTCGATCCCACAAGCCTGAGATCATGACCTGAGCCGAAGGCAGATGCTGAGCTGACTGAGCCACCCACGTGCACCTCATTAGAGCATTCTGGACTATATTCCCTGTGCTGTACTTTTCATTTCTCTGACTCCATGCTGGTTTTTAAGACCCTGAGATGCTCTCTTGGGCTTGAGACGGGGGTGTATTCACAGAGTAGAAAAATTGGGGTTCTAGATTTAGAGTATGACAAAATGCTGGAAGCGATCATTAGACTTGTCTGTGGCTCATAAAACATTGACTCAAACAAGAGCCCAAAACAAACAAATGAATCTAAAAGAGGATGTGAGACTTACGGAATTCTTTTTCTGAGGTTTGGGGGGAATGTATCATCATCATAGAGCTTTTAGACATTAATTCTGAGGGAGACGTCTCTCCTTGGAGGACATTTCTGTGCTTATTGTATTGTAATGGCCTTGGCAATGGATTGTTTATGCAGAATTGCATTTGCTTCCCTGAAACCACTTCCTACAGATTTCTCTTTTCTTCTCTAAAATTATATACAGGACCTTCAGGCCAAAATATGCGTGAATGAGCGAAACACCGTGACTCCATTTCCATGGGACAAGGTCAAGGAAATAGATTCCTCTATATAGTAATATAAAATTACTTCTCTCCATGGTTTTGTTTTTGACCTTGGGAAAATCCTTCTCAGGAGCTTAGTAATAAGTAACTAGTGGGTGTTGGTTGGACCTGAAAATCACTCCATGAATAATGGCTGCATTCAAAATTTCATCCAAAAAAGTCAACATATTCAATTTTGTGCCGCTCAGACTTTTGTCTTGCTTGGCGAGCTTTGATACCTGGTACGAAATCCCTGACCTTTCTGGGCCTCCCCTATGACGCATTCCTCAAGAGCGCCCAGGGGGCAGGCCCACGAGCAGCTTGTGGACCGATGCTCTGCACTGAAATCTGCTGATTTGGTGGCAGGCAGTGATTGTGTTCACGTGGCACCATGCACGTGGACGTGGAAGGCTGGGTAACTCCCCGAGACTGCTGGGGAAAGAGGAAGCAGAGGGGCCTGCCTTTGCTGGGAGCCTGAAGTCCACGGAGAGAGCGCTCTCTTCCTGTTGGCCAGCCAGACTTTCTGCTGAAGGAGGGATTCATCCCCAAGAGCAAATCAACAGGCTGGGGTTTCACGTTTGGGAAGCAAAACCTAACTCAGATGACTAGCCTCATTCGTTTTTAACTCGCGGTCTGTCAAACCTGCTCATATATGCACTTTGCCCAGAGCCATTTCAGAATAAAAAGCCCAAAGGGGACATCTTCTGTGGCACAGATATCTGTCCTTTCTTTCCCCGGTGGAGTGTCCCACTTCCACTCAGTGTGTTTCCTGGATGCATATCTGTCAAGGACACACAGTGTTGAGTTGTTTTCGAGTGTGGTGGGGTTGGGAGCCTTCAGGAGTGCCACAGAAGCTCTGTCCTCAGATGCTCCAGGGGAGCCCGGGTGGGTATTCAGGAAGAAGTGAAGAAGATTCTTTTGCTTTCTTTCAGCCGTGGTTTCTCGGGTGTAGAGCACAGGAAGACAGGGACAGGAGCTTTGTGTGTAGTTACCTCCTCCCCTCCCCAGTGCCTGTCACTACAGCTGCCCAAGGCACAGTGAGTTCTCACATGGGTTTTGGAATCCTCTTCACCTCCACTTCAGCCAGGCCCCTATGGATCCCCAGTGATAGAGAACCCAACCCGAGCTGGCTTAAAGAAAAGGAAACAGGGTGCCTGGGTGCCTCAGTTCGTTAAGTATCTGCCTTTTACTCAGGTCATGCTCTCAGGGTCCTGGGATTGAGCCCCAAGTCAGCCTCCCTGCTTAGCGGTGGTCTGCTTTTCCCTCTCCCTCTGCCTCTCCCTCTGCTCATGCTCTCTGTCTCTCTCTCCTTCTCTCTCAAATACATAAATAAATAAAATACTTAAGGAACAAAAGAAAGAAAGAGGGAGGGTGCAAGGGAGGAAGGCAGGAAGGGGAACATAGTAGCTTGTGTAATTAAAGAAGTTCAAGGGTAGCCTGGCTTCAGGAACCTCTGGACTCAAGAGTTCAAACTGTATTTTCAGGACTCACAGTGTCTCACAGTGTCAAGGTGACAGCCCACCTCTAGCCCTCCCTTCCGTCAATGACACAATGTCACAACCCTTCCCATTCTCAAGGGCAGCACTAGTCCCAGGTGTGCCTCACAGTGACCTGCCTCAGGGTCACCTGCCCCTCCCTGACCTAATCACGACAGCCTGGGAGGAGGGGAGACACCAGTTGAAAGCAGTCAGAGGAGAGACCTCCCCAAGCGCCCTGCCTGTGCATCTCCAGGCTCAGGAGTTTCTGAGAAATGTGTAGGCAGGGGCTGTGGGTACTCCTCTAGTCATGGTTACAACTGCGACACACACACATTCACACTCATAAAACACACAGCCAGGAAACTCATGCTTACACATGTGAACACAGACATGCACTGACACATATACACACACAGAAGCAGACACACACACACATACAGATGCATAGGGGTATACTCACAGGTACACACGCAGTACAATACCCTCTCTGCCTCTGCTCTGCCTTGCAGACTCTCCCTCTCCACATTTCCCGTTTTTTCCCACATACTCAGTATGCTGCCACCGACTGTCTCCCCCACACACTACACAGCCTCTCTTCCCTCTTGTCCCTCCTCTCCCCTTCTTCCTCCCCTTCCTCCCTCTCCCACTTGCCCTCTTCTCCTTGCCTTCCCCATCCTTTCTTTCACAAATGTACAAAACATAGGCAGTGTCTGTCTCTCTGCTTCACTCCTGTGCACACACCCTGTTTCACTCCCATGCACACAGGCTGTACAACATAACACCTCCCCACTCTTCCCCTTTCCCCAGACACCAACACACACACACACTCCAACCCCAAGTCCTCACACTGTGACTACCGACCCTTCAAAGGTTGGCCTCTAGAGGTTTCCTCAGGTTTTCCTCGTTTGGATACACCCCAGATGGCAGCCAGACCCCAAACTTATGCTCCAGCTTCAAAAGTAGGACTTGTGCTCACAGAGTCCCTCAGAAAACTGTAGTCAGCAAAGGGAAGTGATTCAAGCACGACCACAGAGTGACAGAGATGGGCATGAGGCCCAGCTCTCCAGACCCCTAGGCTCATACTCCCCACATCTCTCTTCTGACTTCAGGGGCACCCCCCATGCCCGTCCTACATGCTCATTGTGTAGAAGGGAGACACCATGAGGTGGAGTTCAAATCTAGCGTATGACAAAGGTGGCGGGATAAATAATGTGGAGATCTCCATTTGCAAATGACTTTGAGGCCTTAAGTCCAGCTCCCCTGGGACAAAACCGTCATCTAAATGACGAAATGAGAGAAATCAAAGATGGGTCTCCTTCAGCTCTGGCCACAGCGGTGGCCGTCCCAGGCCAGAATTTGTGCATGACCCCATGCCAAGGATGGCATAGAGGGATGTCAGGACCAGCGCCTTGTGAGCTGCTGTGAGAGAGAAAACGGGATCCATCTCTGAGCAGTGGGACCGAGAGCATAGACAAGGATGAAGAAACACCTTTGAAATGACAAACACTTTCTCTGCCAGGCAAAATGACAACTGTAAGGAAAATCTGGGCACTCCGAGATGCAGCATCTGTGCCACCTGGCACGGCCCCTGGTTTACTGTTTGGGTGAAGTGAAATGCTCCACCCATCTTCCTAACTCCTTGCTTTCTGCATCAGTGTGTCTTGGTATCAACAGCCCTGCCAGCACCCGGAAAAAAGGCTCATCGGTTGCCATGGAGGCTTTCAGCTTCTTCAGACCCTGAGCCTAGAATCACTGCCTTTGCAAATAGATCCCATAACCAACAACAACAAGCTTGTGTAGATGGCAAGTTACTCTTCTCCATCATAGCCAACATTAAGAGCTTACTCGGTACCGAATGACTATTGTGGCACTCAGTTCCCCCGATGACAACTCGGTAAAGCAGGCATACTACATCCCTTTTACCGACACGGAGGCTAAGGAGAGAGGTCAAGGAAACTGCTCATGATCTCAGAGCTAGCAAGTGGAGGAGCCAGGGTTCACAGCCGGGCAAACCAACTCTGCGGTGGGCACTCTTACCCTCTGCACTGTGATGCTCTCAAGAATTCAAAAAAGTAGATTTTTTTTCTAAAGAATGGGTTCAGAGGTACTTGATTGAATCCTGGTCAATGGTTTCAATTTTGGTGAGCACATTAAAATTCCAGTAAAAATTCCACTGGCATTTTTCAAAGAGCTGGAGCAAACAATTCTAAAATTTGTATGGAATCAGAAGAGACCCCGAATTGCTAAGGAAATGTTGAAAAAGAAAAAAAAACTGGGAGCATCACATTGCCTGATTTCAAGCTTTACTACAAAACTGTGATCACCAAGACAGCCTGGTACTAGCATAAAAACAGACACATAGACCAGTGGAACAGAGTAGAGAGCCCAGATATGGACCCTCAACTCTATGGTCAAATAATCTTTGACAAAGCAGGAGAAAATATACAGTGGAAAAAAGACAGTCTCTTCAATAAATGGTATTGGGAAAGTTGGACAGCTATACGTAAAAGAATGAAACTCGACCATTCTCTTCCACCATACACAAACATAAACTTGAAATGGATAAAAGACCTCAACGTGAGGTAGGAATCCATCAGAATCCTAGAGGAGAACATAAGCAGTAACCTCTTTGACATCAGCCACAGCAACTTCTTTCAAGATATGTCTCCAAAGGCAAAGGAAACAAAAGCGAAAATGAGTTTTGGGGACTTCATCAAGATCAAAAGCTTCTGCACAGCAAAGGAAACAGTCAATAAAACAAAGAGGCAACCCACGGAATGGGAGGAGATATTTGCAAATGACAATATAGACAAAGGGCTGATATCCAGGATCTATAAAAAACTCAAACTCCACACACAGAAAACAGATAATCATGTAAAAAAATGGGCAGAAGATATAAACAGACACTTCTCCAATGAAGACATACAAATGGCTAACGGACACATGAAAAAATGTTCATCATCACTAGCCATCAGGGAAATTCAAATCAAAACCACATTGAGATAGCACCTTACACCATTTAGAATGACCAAAATTAACAAGACAGTAAAGAACAAGTGTTGGAGAGGATGTGGAGAAAGGGGAACACTCTTAGACTGTTGGTGGGAATGCAAGTTGGTGCAGCCACTAAGTGGAAAACAGTGTGGAGATTCCTTAAGAAATTAAAAACAGGGCACCTGGGTGGCTCAGTGGGTTAAGCCACTGCCTTTGGCTCAGGTCATGATCTCAGGGTCCTGGGATTGAGTCCCGCATCAGGCTCTCTGCTCAGCGGGGATCCTGCTTCCCTCTCTCTCTCTCTGCCTGCCTCTCTGTCTACTTGTGATCTCTTTCTGTCAAATAAATAAATAAAATCTTTAAAAATAAATAAATAAAAAATAAAAAAATAAAAGAAATTAAAAACAGAGCTTCCCTATGACCCTGCAATTGCACTACTGGGTATTTACCCCAAAGATACAGATATAGTGAAAAGAAAGGCCATCTGTACCCCAATGTTCATAGCAGCAATGGTCATGTTTCCCAAACTGTGGAAAGAACAAAGATGCCCTTCAATGGACGAATGGATAAAGAAGATATGGTCCATATAAACAATGGAGTATTATGCCTCCATCAGAAAGGATGAATACCTAACTTTTGTATCAACATGGAAGGGACTGGAAGAGATTATGCTGAGTGAAATAAGTCCAGCAGAGAGAGTCAATTATCATATGGTTTCACTTACTTGTGGAGCGTAAGGAATAACACAGAGGACACGGGGAGATGGACAGGAAAAGGGAGTTGGGGGAAATCAGAGTGGGAGATGATCCATGAGAGACTGTGGACACTGAGAAACAATCTGAGAGTTTTGGAGGGGAGGAGGGTGGGAGGTTGGGTGAGCCTGGTGGTGGGTATTATGGAGGGCACATATTGCATGGAGCACTGGGTGTGGTGCATAAACAATGAATTCTGAAACACTGAAAACAAATTCAAGAAATTAATTTAAAAAAAGAAAAAGCCCCTTCTAAAGCCATTTATTCCATGTATTCAAGGCTTCTCTTGAGAGACATTTTTGGCTACATACAGATGGAGTAGATCTTTCTACTCAAAGTCCTTAAGTTTGCCATGCTGGTTAATGCTAAAATAAAATCCACCCCTCCCCCAACACCACCTACACTCTTTGGGGAGGCTCCCACTCTAGAGGTGGGGACTGGTAGCAAATGTGCTCAATTTCCATCCTTCAAGGAAGGGTCCCACAGTGTGGCACTCCAAGCTCTGAGCCTCCTGAGTTTCTCTGTAGGCAGAAATCTGCAGGGTCCTGGGGATGCCACAGAACCCACCTGGACCCCTTATGCTCAAAGAGCTTAGACAAATGGAAAGGGATTGGGGATCTTTTCTTGAGAACATGGATCGCAGAAGTGGTTTCCATTTTTGTGAGAAATAGCCACTGATTTTTGCATGAAAAGAAGTGGGTGAGGCCATGTGCCTTTTCAAAGTTTGTGTTTAGATGAAAGAGAACCCATTCTAATGCAATACATGCCACACAAGTGTAAGCAGGATTTTGAACATGTGCATTTGTCTGAAGGAGAGGGACCCCTCAGCAGAGGGTGTAGTTAGTTGGCAATGGGCAAAAAAGAACCAATTCCTTCCTTTCCTCCTTAACACCCTGAGTTTATCTGTAGGTCCTTTTCTGGGTAAGTGGGGTATGCAATGTGGGGTGGACTCTGGTTAGCAAAGTGACCTGGGTTCTCATGAATATTGTGAATTGCACACACATATTCACACGCAGACTAGAACTAGTGGAATGACTTGCACAATATTCTGCTTACCACTCCACAATAAAAGGGTATACGCATTCTTGCCTAGGTCCTTTAGAGAGAAGTGTTCCCAATTCTCTCCTGTCAGATGCCTGCTCCTTCCTTGTGTGTGAGAGAGAGAGAGAGAGAGAAAGAGAGAGAGCAAGCACTTGCATGCAGGAATTATGAGTCAAAATGTCACAATTTATTTAGCACCAGAATGAGATCTTATCTGAAAAATCTGTGCTGGTTTTGGACAGAAAGCAGACTGGTCCAACTGAGATCTGGCCCTTGGAATTGCACTGGGCCATTAGGCAGTTAAATAGAACCTTTCCGTTTCTGATGAGCACCTGAATTTGTCCTGCATACATGGAAGGGAGGAGAACTTGCAGCAGAGCAGGAAGGACATTGCAGGGTGCCCATTTGCAGTAGGTGCTGGGGTTACAAAATAAATGTTCTGTGATAGTGCCTTCATAATTTGTGTGAACTGAGAAAAACATTTTCTGTGTTTATTAGTAATAGCACTGGCAGACACTAATGCCTAAGCTCTAAAATACGCAAAGTATTGTAATTGGTTTATTATAAGCATGATCTCTTTTGATCCTTACAACAAGTGTGGGGTGGGGATGATGCCCATTGTACAGATGAGGGGACATTTCCTCCACAAAGTTTTATTAAGTGGGGCAGCTTGAAATGAACGGTAGTCCCTCTCCCTGTCCCACATGCATTGATGGGTATTTCTCAGCCTGGTTATGTGAAGTTTCACAACCATTGGTCACCTCACTTTAGAGCTGATAATAGAAACAGGCGGTGTCACTGTACTATGCCTTCACTTTGGGATTGCTGTCTGCCTGGAGCCCTGTGTTTCCTAAGAAAGATTCCTGACCCGTGCTCTGGCTCTGGTCTTCTCCAGCCATGAGGACACAGAGTACAAATTTGAGGACTCCAGTCCCTGTGTCCTGGCATTTAATTCTGTCTCAGGATACTAGAAATAGGTCTGAATAGCAGAACTTGGCAGAAAAAACACCACTGTTTCTGGCACTTTCAATCATTAAGCAATGGACTTTGTTTTATTTTATGCTTACTGTTATTGATTATTTACTATACTCCTTTATTTATAGGCTGACTGGTTGTTGTGATTGATGTTTTCCAACAGAACTGGGTCATTTTTGTCCCATGCAGTGCATAAGTTTTCAGCATTCTGCATATGAATGCTGAAAATGTTCAAATGTTAAGAGCTGAATTTTAAAGGACATTTTGAATTATTGGTTTTATTTAAAAAATATGGGGGGGGGATATTTCTTCTCTCCTTATCAACAGCTTTGCAGAAACAGGTAGGATTTCATTCTTCTGCTGAGAAAACAGAAACCTGGTGCATTGAGAGTATACTGGTAGTGGCTGCCTTTCTAACAGACATCCCACCTCTCTGAGTCTGTGGCTGGACTCCTAAATTTATTCCTGCAGGGAGTGGGAAAGTCACAGCTGAATGTAAGGACATTGACTTAATCCAAGCTACCCTATGTACAGGGTTTTTGGATAGCAACTGATGAGTCATAGATGTTCTTGGGGATTTCATTGGTTAAGCATGAATTTTTCACAGAACAGCCACAATGTGGTAACTGTCCATCACCCAGAAGGGGCATTTGATTTCTCAGGATGCTAAAGTTAAGAACTAAATCCTTAGGTCTTTTATTTATTTAATGGTTTTGTAATCTAAGGCATAAATGCACATACTTCAAAATATCAATTAATTCTCTTGATTTATAGCAAAACAACAACAACAACAAACCACCCCACTCCACTCCTACTTCTTAAATATAACCATTTTCAACTTTTAACTTTCTTTTGGTATTTCTCTCCCAATTTCTAAATAGCTTGTTTCTTGCTTTCATTGCTTTTCTTTCTTTCTTTCTCTCTCTTTTTTAGATTTTATCTCTTCACTTTCTATACTGCAGAAGATTTTACTGTCTTATAGCTCCGAGTTCCCAACACACACATGCCCATTCCCTCTATTCTTCAGTTATTTATAACATAGCCTTTGCTAGATCAGTTTTTGGTGTTTTACTGTGGTGACTATAAAAAACGAAAAAATAAAAAATTTTAAAAAGCGATAAAAAACAGCTTTGTGGTGTTGGTACTGAGTGGTCCAAAGCCATGCTGATGTTTGATCCTTTGTATGTGGCTCCAAAAGTTGATAGGATCTTCTCTGGTCTCAGTGGGATAAAATTTCACCATGATGTGCTTTCATTTGCGTCTTTTTTCTTCCATTGTAATGAGCTCCTAGAGAACAATTTCACTCTGGAAACACGGCTCTTTCAAACTCTGGAAATTTTCTTGAATGATTTCTTTGGTTATTTTTGTTCTTACATGTTCTTTGTACCTTCTGGAGCATGGATATGGGACCTCACACATTAATTTTCTAGTTTTCTTTTTCTCCTGAATTCTGTCTGTCCTTTTGTTCTATTTTTTGGAAGGTATCCTCAACTTTTATCTTGCATCCTATCTACTAAGTCTAAAATTTCCCCAATAATTTTTTTAAACTTGTTATTTTTATTTCTCTGTTCCTTTTGGAATATGTTACAGCTCTTTCATAGCTGCAATGTATTCCATTATTAATATGTTTTGAAGTATTTTTCTCTTTTGAGTTTCTTTATTCTGTTTGTTTTTGGCATCTGTCTTTGATGACAGACACTATGCTCAAGCAGTCGATGACCCAGGACTGTTAGTTCATCTGAAGAGCAATGGGCTGAGTGGGTCTTGTTGGCTGGTGGGCTTTCACCTAGAATGATCTGACTGAACGATTTTAATGGGGAAACTGTCAGTAGGTTTTTTCCTTCGGAATTGGTCAGTTTCTTCTGACTTCTGACTTCTGACTTCTCACTGGGGAAGTAAGTCTGAGAAGTAGTTAGGGTTGCCTAGGGCAGAGAGGGGCCAAGGTCAGACCGAACATTCAGCATGCAGGCTTTCACTTGATTCTTCTGTTTTCCCTGGGTGTTCCTGACCGTGATCTGCTTGGAGCCCTGGTCTCAGATTTCTGCTCCACCTTTTGTAGGAATAAAACTTGAGTCTTCTACTGAAATGGATGAGGGCAGTTACCGCAACTGAACAGAGTGTAAAATAAAAGGGATTTAAGGGCTTAACTGCCTTATCCATCTGCATTCTCACTTCTGAAGGTGACTGATGCTTGTAATTCCTGAACCTTGCTGGAGCTCTGATGTCTGACCTAGGCTTCCACTGCAGCATCAGGGTCCAGCTTTTCCCAGCTGCTGAGTCATTTCCTTACACTTCATCTGCTTTTCAGCTTCCCAGACATTATCACTGTGGCTTCTGTTTGTTATCTGCGTTTTAATAGGACGTGGGAGAGAACAGAGATAAAGTCATGGGTTTAATTTACCTTGTTCAGCTGGAAGCCTGATCCTTGACTCCTGCCCCTGCTGATGGGATCTGGCCCACATGAGGACCCATCTAGAAATGTGCCACACCAGTCTCAGGCACGGGTCGTGGCAGTGGCATGAGGTGTCATTTGTCTCTGGAGCCAGAGGGTAGCCTCTGACAACTCATGGTAGGGTATGGACATTGTCAGCCTAGCGGAGGGTAGTGCTGGGGATGGTCTGACTGGGACTTCAGCAAGGGCTTGCAAACATATTTGACCCACACTAAGAAGTTCAATTTAGGCGCACCTGGGTGGCTCAGTGGGTTAAAGCCTCTGCCTTCGGTTCGGGTGATGATCGCAGGGTACTGGGATTGAGCCCCGAATCGAGCCCTGCATCGGGCTCTCTGCTCAGTGGGGAGCCTGCTTTCCTTCCTCTCTCTCTGCCTGCCTGTCTGCCTACTTGTGATCTCTGTCTGTCAAATGAATAAATAAAATCTTTTAAAAAGGATAAAAGAAGTTCAGTGTAGGGGTGTTTGAGTGGTTCATTTGGTTAAGCTCTCGATCTCAGCTCAGGTCTTGATCTCAGGGTCATGAGTTCAAGCCCCATGTTGGGCTCCAAGCTGGGTGTGGAGCCCACTTCAAAAAAAGAAAAGAAAAAAGAGTGTCTGGGGGCTCAGTTGGTTTAGCGTCCGCCTTCTGCTCAGGTCATGATCCCAAGGTCCTGGGATCAAGCCTCTCATTGGGCTCCCAGGAAGCCTGCTTCTCCCTCAAATCAATCAATAAATAAAATCTTTTTTTTATAAGCGGGTAAAAGAAAAAGAAGTTCTGTTTATAAAAACTCACTATCTAAGAGGCAGATATATGCCCTTCTGTATATAAAACTCCTGTACAGAAAAGGAGAAGTCTGGCAAAGCAATATTTTACCTTTGCCACAGGCAGAGCACACAGCTATTTCTATTCTATTTTACCTTTTTCTTTTTTTGATGATCATCTTGACCCACTAATGGGTCCCAGTGAGAAGTCTACAAAGCTCTAGTCACCTGAGGTCGCACCTGCAACATTATCAATATGATCGTCCTCTTCTTGCTTAAAACTCTGCAGAAGTCTCTGTCAGCCCCGAGCATCCCACTCAAGGCCCTGCTCCAAGCAATCGCACCCTCACACAGCCTAGGTGCTTCCCTTAGCAGTAACTCCAGCGCGCCTTCGGCCCCCAGCCCCAGCCCCTTCCTGACAGAGCTTTCTCTGCTGATCACCCTCCTCCTACTGCCTGTACCAAGGACGGTTCCACACACCCTGAAGACCCAAGCAAGACATTGGAGCACCTGCAAACTTCCCCCAACGTTCACACAGAATCCCAGAATTCGTGGGGTCACAATTTGTATCATAAAGCTAAACTATGGCCATAGAACGTTAGAAAATTAGGAAAACGCCAAGGAAAAAATACACTGTCAAATGTATCCCACCACCTGAAAATAATTGCAATGAAGGTCCTGGGGTTCATCCTTCCCAGTTTTCCTCAGTCATAATTGCTCTGGGTTTTCCTGCTTTGATATAAAAGTGAGTTATTAATGTAGGAGTTATCTAGTAATAAATGTCAAATACTTTTATGTAAAAAAAATTCTTCTCATATGTAATGCTTTTGGTATACCCTTGTGAAGTTTATTTATCTATGAAGCAGTATTCTACTATTTGATATTTAATTAGTGTGTTTTTGACTTAGTGTGAGGAACTGCCTTCACATCCACATCATTGACATAAGTAAGTACTTTGGCTGGATTCTACATACATACATACTGCCAAGTCCTTCTCCAAAGGGAACAAATCAGTTCCGATTCCCATGTGCAGTAG
Source organism: Lontra canadensis (assembly GCF_010015895.1). Lineage (NCBI taxonomy): Eukaryota > Metazoa > Chordata > Mammalia > Carnivora > Mustelidae > Lontra > Lontra canadensis. Next base: position 16,985,657 of record NW_022631014.1, on the reverse strand, counting down.
GCATGGCTTTTAGACTACAGGCTGGCCACTTCTAGTTATTTGTGGCCATTTTTCAAAATTTCTCTGGTAATTTAAAATTTTAGTAGGATTTTATGTATCGGTCATTTCCTTTATGGTTCCTACCTTTAAGATCATGCTTAGAACAGACTTACAGAACCCTAAACTTAGACTGCTTCTGCTTAAATACAAAGCCACCGCAAAAAAAAAAAAAAAAAAAAAAGCTATTCCCCATTTCCATGTGAAAAAATGAACAAAAGTAGAATTCTTCTGTTCACCTTTGATGCATAAACTTTTAGAGGTATAGATGAAATAATCCAATGTCTACTCATAAAATAAATGTAATAATACATGCTTACCTTTAAAATCATTCATTGTATAAAATCATGTATTAATTAGAGATTTGCCTTTTCTTCTCTCACATGACTAAGGGGTTTGTCTGAAACCCTTTGAATCTTTGCTGCCAGCATTCTCTTCAGAACTGCTCAGAGTCACACAACATGGTTCCCCCCATGGCTGTCGCATTTCCATATGAGTTATCTTGAATCTACAGATAGCTCTGTCACTGACATTTTAATTTAAGTCACAAGACAGTCTCATCATGTTAGCTTTTAAAACTATCCTGAAGGTTTTATCTTGTTCTCCACAATGACGCAATGTAGTCTATATTTTTAATACTAAGGATGTATGTGCACAGGGTTTAAAAGAGTTTTGTCGCAGAAGACACAATCTTCCAACTTTTCTTCTACGCCTCCCTCCACAATCCTCTACAGCAAATACTTTGCTTTCTCACTTAGTTGCTTGATAAAATTGTCCTCCCTGTCTCTTTCTAGTATGGCTCATTCCTCGTTAATTGCTCAGTTTTTTAGGCATTCCTTGTTTCTTTCTACCAGGGAAGAGGAGGATTTAGCCTTCCACCCCACCCCCCTCCCTTCCCATCTCCTAACCTTTCAGGAAAGCCCACACCAGGATTCAGGGTCTCATTGTTATGTCTGCATAAATGCTCTTCCCAGCTGAGCCATGCACTAAACTGTGGTGAGTGTTTTCCTACTCTTTTCTTTTTCTTTTTTTTTTAACTCCAAAATGTGTCACACATACCAAAAAGTGTATAATATGTGTTTGTGATATTTAAAGGAGAATAATAAAGATAATATCTGGAGTAAGGAAAAACGCCTTTCCACAATCTCTTCCTCTCCCCAGAGGCATCACTCCTTAATTTCTGTGTTAATCATCCTTTCCTTTATGGCTTTACTTAACACTTCCATAGATACTCCTGAATAACGCTAACTGGGAAGGTCAAATTAGAAGAACTGCATTGTGAAAGCGCGTCCTCTTAGTGGGTCAGGGAGCACATGGGCGCCTTGGGGAGCCCACTAAATTTAAGACAACCCACCTCCCTACATTATACAGTGTGCTGCCCAGCAGGCTCTCAGGCCCATCTCACCTGCATGTGAAAAGGGGAACCCTCTTACACTGTTGGTGGGAATGCAAGGTGGTACAGCCACTTTGGAAAACAGTGTGGAGGTTCCTCAAAAAGTTAAAAATAGAACTGTCCTATGATCTGGCAATTGCACTGCTGGATATTTACCCCAAAGGTACAGATGTAGTGAAATGAAGGGGCATATGTACCCCAGTGTTCATAACAGCAGTGTCCACAATAATCAAATGGTGGGAAGAGCAGAGATGCCCTTCAACGGATGAATGGATAGAGATGTGGTCCATATACACGATGGAATTTTACTCAGTCATCAGAAAGGGTGGATACCTACCATTTGCACTGACAGGAATAGAATTTGAGGAGATTATGCTGAGTGAGATAAACCAAGCAGAGAAAGTCAATTATCATATGCTTTCACTTACCTGTGGAGCATAAGGAATAGGAAGGGAGGGGAAATCGGACAGGGAGACAAACCATGAGAGACTATGGACTCCGGGAAACAAACAGAGGGTTTTTTGGGAAGGCGGGGAATGGGTGAGTCTGGTGACAGGTATTAAGGAGGGCACAGATTGCATGGAGCACTGGGTGTTATATGTAAACAATGAATATGGGACACTGCGTCAAAAACTAATGATGTATTGTATGGTGACCAACATAATAAAAAAATAAATAAAATTTTTAAAAAGAAACCAGAACAGCTGAAAACACCACAACACAATTAGATATTTTATTCTTTTCTGACAGAAGTTATTTAAGAGGAATTTTTGTTGGGGACGAGGTACATAGATAATCTAATTTGCTAGTGGCCTCAATTTTCGTATTTATATATTACTATTAATGCCTACCTATATAAAGTCAAAGAATTTTGTCTGAATGGTATCTACTCTGGGGGATCTGTTGAGGTCTTTTTTATGTCTGGGATGTGATTCAGTTTTATGAATCCTCCTGTCACATTTGGGGGAGAGAAATATACCCTTTCTGTTTCAGAGATACCACATTTTATACGTACTTTTATTTGTATGTATATTTTTGACTCAAGCTGATGATAATCACTTTCTCTTTCTCTCTGTTGCTATTTACATTTGTCTGTTTGCTCTGTCAAAGAGAGAGGGAGCTTTGCAAGTCCTCCACTGTGAGGTTTTAAATGTCCCTTGGCTTTCTAACAGATTCTGTTTTTTTGTTGTTTTTTTTAAGATTTTATTTATTTATTTGACAGAGAGAGATCACAAGTAGGCAGAGAGGCAGGCAGAGAGAGAGAGGAGGAAGCAGGCTCCCCAGCGAGCAGAGAGCCCGATGCGGGGCTCGATCCCAGGACCCTGGGATCATGACCTGAGCAGAAGGCAGAGGCTTTAACCCACTGAGCCACCCAGGTGCCCCGGATTCTGTTTTAGATATATCAGTTTTATGATTCAGCCAATTATAAGCCTCATTATGGGTCATTCCTTTTATCAGTGGAAAAACAACTGTCTTATTTAATGGCTTTTTCTTGAATTTATTTTATGTGGCTTGTTCTCCTTTTGTCTGTGTGTTCACCTGGTGCTCTGTGGCCTTTTCCTTCATTTTTAATCTTCTCTTTTTGAGTTTTTTGATGTTTCTTGTCAACAGCATATAATTGGGTTTTGATTTTTTTTAGTTCTCCAAGCATCTGTCTATTAAGTAGGGGCTAGACCTATTGACATGTCTTATGATAACTGCCACGTCACTCACCTTTTATATGCTTCATCGGTATGCTACTAGCGCAGTCCACTATCTCAGCATCTTTTCATTGGATAGCGATGGGGGTGAATAGCAACTAGTTGGATATTTCCCCATTCAAAAATAGTGATTGAATCCCTGCTGGGTACCTGGTTCCAGGCCAGGCTCTGGGGACAGAGCAGAGACTATGACATAGCTCCTGCCCCATAAACAAGTCTGCCTTTACAAGCATCATTGCCTCATGGCCCCAAGCTCGGTTTAATGCTCTGCTGCTGTTGTTTGAAATGTTTAATTTTTTAATAAGAGACCTACGTTTTCATTTTGTACTGAGCTGCACAGATTATGTGACTGATCCTGCCTTCAGAGCAGAGTTTTGTGAGAAGACGGAAAACAGGAAATTTCACTATGGAGTAATAAATATACTAAGAGGAGTTAGGCAAGGGAACAGTGACCTCACAGGGGGCTTCTTGGCCGGCACTCAGAACATAGCTGACCCTTGGGCTGAGTCCGATAAGAAGCAGCAGTCACCCTGAAGAAAGGGAGGGAACAAAGGAAACTGCAGGGACAAAGCCAAAGTCTTTAGAGAGGATGAAGTCTGTGGCCAGAGCACAAATCCTAGGTATCCCTGAACAAAGCCAACTGAAAGTGTCAAGGTCAAAAGTATTATAATCTAAAGCAGGAGCAAACATCAAAAAACATGCCAGACATCCATACCAGATGTTAAACTGACTAACTGACTGCATTTTAAGTCTTGCTAACAAGCTCCTTCTAGACTTGACAGACATTATACTGGGTCTTATGCCAGTGTAACAGGAGTGAGCCTGAGGGAGAGAAAAAAATGAAGATCTCTGAGGACTTGAAACACCATCATAGAAGGTGTCACCCTCCCTCATCCTGAGTTAATGGGAAGCCATCTTTCTGAAGTGCCAGACTGACCACATCAGTGTCCCCCATCAATGGGAGCGTACTCATCTGGCTTCAGCATGGAGCTCACCTAGAGAGGTGAGGGAGAAGCTGGGCTGCAAGAAGGCCGTGCATGGTCATCTGGGTGGGAGTGATGGCAGCTGGGAAGAATGTGTGGGACGAGCAAGTGAAATAATAGCATGGTTTCAGTTAAATGCAGGATGGAAATGCTGTAGCACTTACTTAGGACTTAGCTGTGGTTGTCAGAAAGAGAGGTGAATCAGAAATGACAGGAGTGCTCTGTAGTCACCGAGGCAGTGGCTGTAGGACCACAGCCATGTTTGAGGGAAAGAAGACAGCGTGTTGAATTTGAGGTATGTTGTGTCTGGAATGGGAGCCATAAGTGGAGACATGCAGTGAGCAGGAGGATTGGAGTTTAGCAGAGAGAAGGGATGGCAGCTGAAACCATAGGGGTGTCCCTGTGTTCACTGTGGTCCTCATCCTTAGAGAGTCATGGGTGGGGTCTGAGAGTACTGACAGTCAACAGATGCAGAGAGAGGCAGACTTTACAAAGGTCTGAGATTGAGAAGGAAGATTCAGAGCCAAAGGAAAAGTAACATTTTGGAAGTCAGAGTATCTTGGAAGCCAAAGGAAGAAAAACATTTCAGAAACAGCAAAGAGGTCAAACACATAAACTATGGGCTGAACCTGCCCATGAGCTAAGGTCGGCAAAGTGGCCCTTTAACTTGGCAGGGAGGTACAGGAGCCTTAGGGAGATGAATTTCAATGGAATGGACACTGGATTGTCTGGGGGAAGTAGGAAGTGAAGAAGTTGAAATGGTCTATAAGGCCTAGAGCTCCTGCCCACTAAGGAGAGAGGGGCAATATGTCTTCTGGGTACTCTATGATGCTTTCACATCTGGAGCCCTGCTGACCCTGGAGGGACTGCTAATTCCTAAAGATACTCAACAGCTCACCTGTGAGTACACCTTGCAAATGCAAACCAACCCATCCAGGGCCCCCAGCCACGATCAGGTCTCACACTGGGCCTCTGTCCCCTGCACAAATCACCCCATAGCCAAGATCCAGACAACTAGAGACAGCTCCTATGCCCAGAGCCCCCAAACTAGCCAATCCTAAACTGCCTTTCCCATTCCTTCCCATGGCAACCACAACACAGACCCTCACTCACACTTCCCTCTCAGTCCCTCTGCCTCCTGACCCTCCCTTAGTGCTTCCCTGAAGCCCTGCATGGCATGTCATGTCCCTTGCTCTTGGGAGCTGTCAATCTGAGCAATAAACTACATGTTCCATATCGGTTGTCTCCCAATCTGTTGGTCTCACCATACCTGAGCAATAATAAAGCCTACATTTTAAAACTAGAGGGAAATGTTGTGACAGAGAGGGGCTTGTTTTTTTGTGTGTATTCCTTTTTAGCAGATGAGAGAGACTGAGTGTAGATCAGTGCTGACTGGAAGGTGCCAACATCAGGAGTGTTGTTAGTTCTATGTGGACAGAATGGAGGAAACCATGCTTGAAGGCAGTATCAGTGAGGATATAAATTTACCAATTTAACTCCTTTCTTTGGAGGACCGTTTAGCAACAGCTACTAAAATTACAAATGCACATAACCTTTGAGCTAATACTTTCACTTCTAGAAACACATGGTAGAGAAATGTACCTACACCTAAGAATATTCATTGGAATATTGTTTGTAATTGCAAAACACTGGAAACTAAATGTCTTGTTCAGTTCTATAAATACAGTATGGTGCAGGCCTCTAGTAGAATATAGGGATAGGAGAAGAAGAACGAAGTATTTCTATATGTTTTGATATGGAACTATTGATATGATAATATGTCTATCTATGGCCAGAAGTTGTTTTTTTTTTAAAGATTTTATTAGTTTATTTGATACAGAGATAGAGAGAGAGATGGCAAGAGAGGGAATAGAAGCAGGGAGAGTAGGAGAGGGAGAAACAGGCTTCCTGCTGAGCAGGGAGCCAGATGCAGGGCTCAATCCCAGGACCCTGGGATCATGACCTGTGCCGAAGGGAGACGGCTAATGACTGAACCACCCAGGCACCCCTATGGCCAGAAATTTGGAGGGATATGCAAAAGAAAATGGTTGTCCCTACTGTGAGTCTGAACATCTGAAGAAGGAAGAAGACAAATGTCTCCTTCTTACTTACTGGATACATTTATTACATTTTTAATTTTAAAATAAAATTAGTATTTTAAACTATATATCCAGAGTTAGACTCCAGGAACTGAGCCAGAAAATACCTCAAAGATCTTTTGTTTCCTTCCCTTAATCACAGAAGAACCCAAGGCTTGCTACATCCACACTCACTCAGCTTAGGTTGAAGAACAAACTTGGAGTAAGATTTCCTAACCCCCTGTTAAGGTGTTCCTTCTTCTAGGTGATGTGCTTTGCATTTACTTGGTTACTTTACAACAGAGTATGACCTCCATAAGAGAGCACATACAAAAACACCAAAATTGGGCCCTTAGGGCCATGCCTCCCCGCCATAGTGACAGGCACACCAGTGCAGCTACCAACAACTCTACAGAGACTTAGGTGGATGGAACAGGAGTACAAACTGGCGCAGACTAGAAAGAGTCCAAATTCTCAAGTGTCATTAAAGGAGCTGGCTGTAAGGTTCACATGGCACAGAGGGCTCCCTGAGGATGGCCATCCTTCTGGATTTCCAGCCACATCTTCCACCTGATCCCTGAAAGAGCAGGCAGTCACATCTCTCTGATGTGTGTCCTCTTGTCCCTGGTACTGGGATCTCCTTTGGCACCCTTACCTTTAGGCGGGCAGAAGCATTAATGTCTGCTCCATGCCATGGTAGGCTCTCAGAAAATAGGGGGTGGTCTCATGTGCCCCAAGGGGCAACTTATACTGCCTTCTCCTCCACCTGACAGCCTAGGATGCATCGCTAGTACTGCCATCTTCAGAAACTTCTAGATGGATGCTATCCCTTACTCTAAAAAACTCCTCCCGACCTTCCCTAAAAAACAACTACATAAGAATCTACTTCTTATGGGCTCATTGGAGATGAAAGCAATGGAGAGGGCTCATTGCTTCTAACACTTTATTTTTTTCTACATTCAGCAATCTTTGGCTCAGTCCCATTTTGTCTGACCCAGAGTAGGAAGGGTCTATCTGTTTGCATCTTTGTCTCATGTTGAGAGGCATGATTTTTTTAACCTAGAGGTTTAGAATATGACATCTTATATTTTGACAGACTACAAAGGATGCTCACAGAACTGGAGAACAGAATAGAACATGTTATATGGAGATTGCAGATTCTTAGCCTCCAATCAGTTCACAAATGTACTACACCAAAATAAAAAGCTTTTGCACAGCAAAGGAAATCATTAACAAAACAACAAGGCAACCTACTGAATGGGAGAAGATATTTGCAAATGACACATCTGATAAGGGGTTAATATCCAAAATACATAAAGAACTTGGGAGAGGAAGATGGCAGCAGAGTAGGAGGACCCTACACTCATCTTGTCCCATGAACACAACTCAATAACAATCAAATCATCCTAAATACCCCCAAAATTGACCTGAAGACTGATAGAACAAACTCCACCCTAGAGAGAGAGAAGAGGCCACATCGAAGAAGGTAGGAAGTGTGGAGATATGGTTTAGGGAAGAAATGGATTCTAGGTGCTATGGAGGGGAGGAAGCCATGGTTGCAAAGATGGGAGACAGAGACAGGGAGAGAGGAGCACAAAGGGGAACACACAGGAGAATGTTTCCCCAAAGAGACTCACTTGGAAAACCAGAAAGACTGAATTTTATGAGTTCTTGCAGCCAGTGGGGCTTAAAACCTAAAGTTTTAAAGGTCAGCTGGCTTGGCTGGGATAGAGCTTGGAAAACCCTGCATTGCTCCTGGAGTGAAGGCAGACAAATAACCTAGGGACAAAGAGTATGGACAGTAATCTGAAGAAAACCTGGGGCACAGAGTGGGGAGATTATTTCCTCTTTTTGGAGGATATCACTGAGAGGCAGCATTCACAGAGACACCTCTCCAGGGGCATAGGAGCTGGCCAGTGACATTTCTTTCCACCGCCCCTCAGCATAAACACAGTCACCTGCAGGAAACAGCACAAACCCTACATTGGCTGCTTAACTTGCTTATACCAAGCCCCACCCCATTGCACTCTAGTGGAATTACCCTTCATAGTCAAGCTTGCCTCAGTCCTAGTGCAGTGGGTCCCTCCCCCAGAAGACCAGCACAAACCTCTGCCCACACCACGTTTCCTGACCAGAGAGTTTTGCAGGACCTTAGTTCCAGTGGAGGTGGTGAAAGAGGTCATTTCACAAGCAGACCAAACCACACCTCATTAAAACTCCCCACATTCAGGCCAGGGATCAAACACTGCCCATAGCAGGCAAGGAGAGCCTCTGCCCACAGCTGACCTAAGGGATAGAGAAACCAAAACACAATGTGGCACATACCAGAGACACTCACTGAGCAGCAGGCCCTGGGCACTACGTGACCTCTTCTTCATAAGGCCATTACTTTCAGGAGCAGGAGACCTAATTGGCGTTTCTAACATACAAAAGAAGGCAGAGACTTAGACAAAATGCAGAGATGAGAAATTTATCCCAAATATAAGAATGAAATAAGGCCATAGCCAGAGATCTACATGAAAGAGACCTAAGTTAATGTTTGCTGGAGAATTTAAAGCAAGTCATGATACTCCCTGGGGTTGAGAAAAAAATAGAAGACATCAGTGAGACCCTTACCACAGAGATAAAAGAGTTAAAAGAGAGTAAATCAGAGATGAAAAGTATAATAGGTAAAATTGAAAACAAGCTTGATGCACTGAACAGCAGGCTGGGAAGCAAATGAATGAAATAATGGAAAGTAATGAAGCTGAACAAAATAAAGAAGAATTATTGCAACACAAGAATAGACTTAGGAAATTCAGAGACTGCATCAAACATAATAACATTCATATTATAAGAGTTCCAGAAGAAGAAGAGAATGAAAAGGTGACACAAAATATATTTGAAGAAACAATAGCTGAAAACTTCCCTAAACTGGGGAAGGAAACAGACATCCAGATCCAAGACACACAGAGAACTCCCATCAAAATCAACAAAAGCAGGCCAACACCAACACATATTGTAACAAAATTTGGAAAGTATAATGATAAAGAAAAAAATCTTAAAAGCAGCAAAACAGGGGGTCCTGGGTGGTTCAGTCAGTTAAGCATCTAGTTCTTGATTTCAGCACAGGTCATGATCTCAGGGTCCTGGGATTGAGGCCTGCATTGGGCTCTCTGCTCAGCGGGGAGCCTGCTTCCCGCCCCCCCTCTGCCTGCCTCTCTGCCTACTTGTGACCCCTCTTTCTGTCAAATAAATAAATAAAATCTTTTTAAAAAAGCAAGCATAAAGGAATTAACTGATAATAATACAGTAATGGTAGGGAACTTTAACAACCTACTTATGTCAATGGACAGATCTGAACAGAAAATCAGCAAGAAAACAATGATTTTGAATGACACACTAGACCAGATGGACTTAACAGATATATTCAGAACTTTCCATCCTAAAACAGCAGAATACACATTCTTTTCAAGTGCACATGGAACATTCTCCAGACTAGATCTCATACTAGGTCACAAAACAACCCTCAACAAATACAAAAAGACTGAGATCATACCATGCAGCTTTTCTAACCACAACACTGTGAAACTTGAAGTCGACCATAAAAAAAAAAAATAATAAAAAAATAAAAAATTGGAAAGACCACAAATACGTAGAGGTTTAAACAGCATGCAACTAAACAATGAATGGGTGCACCAGGAAATCAAAGAAGAAATGAAAAAAAAAAAAAAAACAGGAAACAAATGAAAATGAAGACACAATAGATACAACCTTTGAAATGCAGCAAAAGGAGTCCTAAGGGGGAAGTATATAGTAAGAAAGGCCTACCACAAGAGACAAGAAAAATCTCAAATAAATAATCTAAACTTACACCTAAAGGAGCTAGAGAAAGTAAGAAGTGAAGTCTAAGGCCAGAAAAAGGAAGGAAATAATAAAAAGAGCAGAAATAAATGATATAGAAACCAAAAAAGAAAAAAAAAAAAAAGGATAGATCAATGAAACCAGGATATAGTTCTTTGAAAAAATTTTAAAAATTGATAAACCCCTAGCTAGACTTATCAAAAGGAAAAGAGAAAGGACCCAACCAAATAAAATCACAAATGAGAGAGGAGAAATAACAACGAACACCACAGAAGTACAAACAATTATAAGAGAATATCATGAAAAAGTATATACCAACAAATTGGACAAATTGGAAGAAATGAAAAAAATTCTTAGAAACCTTAAAATACCAGAATTGAAACAGGAAGAAATAGAAAACTTAGATCAATAACCAGCACAAACATTGAATCAGTAATCAAAAAATTCTCAACAAACAAAAGTCCAGGACTAGATGGCTTCACTGGTGAATTCTACCAAACATTAAACAAGAGTTAATACCTATTCTTATCAAATTGTTCAAAAAATGGAAAAGGAAAGAAAACTTCCAAATTTATTCTGTGAGGCCATCATTACTGTGACACCAAAACCAGAAAAAGATATCACTGAAAAAGTGAACCATAAGCCAATATCCCTGATGAACATAGATGCAAAAATTCTCAATAAAATACTAGCAAACAGAGTTCAACAGTACATTGGGAAAAAAAAAAATCATTCACCATGACCAAGTGGGACTTATTCCTGGGTTGCAATTGTGTTTTTATTTACAAATCAATCAACATGATACAACATATGATACAACATATATAAAACAATAAAAGAAAGGATGAAAACTGATCATTTCAGTAGATGCAGAAAAAGCATTTGACAGAGTACAACATCCATTCACAATAAAGAAAAAATGCTCAACAAGTTAGGTTTAGAGGAAACATACTTCAACATAATAAAGGCCATAAAAAGGGGGGGGGGAACCCTGCAGCTAATACCCTCCTTAATGAGGAAACACTGAGAGAGCTTTTCCTCCACAGTCAGAAACAAGACAGGGATGTCCATTCTCACCCCTGTTATTTCACGTAGTACTGAAGTTCTAGCCACAGCAGAGAAAGAAAAAGGAATAAGAAAAAGATAAGAAAAAGGAATAAGAAAAAGATAAGAAAAAGGAATAAAAGGCATCCAAATTGGTAAGGGAGAAGTAAAACTTTAACTGTTTGTAGATGACATGATATATTACATAGAAAATTTGAAAGACTCTACCAAAGAACTGCTAGAACTAATAAACAAATTTAGTAAATTTGTATACAAAAAGGATACAGAAGGGGTGCCTGGGTGGCTCAGTGGGTTAAAGCCTCTGCCTTCAGCTCAGGTCATGATCTCAGGGTCCTGGGATCAAGCCCCACATCAGGCTCTCTGCTCAGCAGGGAGCCTGCTTCCTCATCTCTCTCTGCCTGCCTCTCTGCCTACTTGTGATCTCTGTCTGTCAAATAAATAAATAAAATCTTTTTTTTAAGAAAAGGATACAGAAGGATACAAAATCAATGTACAGAACTCTGTGGCATTTCTATACACCAATAATGAAGCAACAGAAAAAGAAATTAAAGAATCGGTCCCATTTACAATTGCACCAGAAACTGTAAGATACCTAGAAATAAGCCCAGCCAAAGAGGTAAAAGATCTGTACTCTGAAAACTCGAAAACATTGATGAAAGAGATTGAAGATGACACAAAAAAAACAGAAAGACATTCTATGCTCATAGAATGGAAAAACAAAATTGTTAAAATGTCTATACTACCCAAAGCAATCTATGCATTTAATGCAATCCCTATCAAAATACCAACCAGCAGCATTTTTCACACAGCTAGAGAAAACAATCCTAAAATTTGTATGGAACCACAGAAGACCCTGAATAGGCAAAGCAGCCTTGAAAAAGAAAAGCAAAGTTGGAGGCATCACAATTCCAGACTTCAAGTTACAAACTTCATGTTACAGAGCTGTAGTCATCAAAACAGTATGGTACTGCCACAAAAACGATGCGTAGATCAATGGAACAGAGTAGAAAACCCAGAAATGAACCCACAAGTACGTGGTCCATTAAGTTTTGACAAAGCAAGAAAGAATGTCCAATGGGAAAAAGACAGCCTCTTCAACAAAAGGTATTGGGAAAACTGGATGACAACATTCAAATGAATGGAATTGGATTGCTTTCTGACACGATACACAATAAATTCCAAATGGATTAAAGACCTACATGTGAGACCTGAAACCAAAAAATTCCTATAAGAGAACACAGGCAGTAACTATTCTGACATTGACTGTAGCAACTTCTTTTTAGATATGTCTCCCAAGGCAAGGGAAACAAAATAAAAAAAAATAATAATAAACTATTGGGACTTTATCAAAATAAAAATCTTCTGCACAGAAAAGGAAACAATGAACAAAACTAAAAGGCATCCTACAGAATAAGGGAAGATATTTGAGAAGGACATATCTGATAAAGGATTAGTGCCCAAACTCTGTAAAGCACTTATAAGACACCCCAAAAATGAATGATCCAATTTTAAAAATGAGCAGTAGACATAAATAGACATCTTTCCAAAGAAGACATGCAGATGGCCAACTGACACATGAAAAGATGCTCAGCCTCACTCATCATCAGGGAATTGCAAATCAAAAGTGCAATGAGATGGGCACCTGGGTGGCTCAGTGGGTTAAGACTCTGCCTTCGGCTCAGGTCATGATCTCAGGTTCCTGGGATCGAGTCCCGCATCGGGCTCTCTGCTCGGAAGGGAGCCTACTTCCTCCTCTCTCTCTGCTTGCCTCTCTGCCTACTTGTGATCTCTCTCTGTCAAATAAATAAAATCTTTAAAAAAAAAAGTACAATGAGATATCACCTCACACCTGTCAGAATGGCTAAAATCAATAACACAAGAGACAGCAGGTGTCAGTGAGGATGTGGAGAAAGGGAACCCTCTTGCACTGTTGGTGGGAATGGAAACTGGTGCAGCCACTCTGGAAAACAGCATGGAGTTTCCTCACAAGTTAAAAATAGAACTACCCTGTGATCCAGCAATCACACTACTGTGTATTTACCCAAAGAATACAAAAATAGTAATTCAAAGGGATGCCTGCACCATGATGTTTATAGCAGGACTATCTATAATAGCCAAGATAGGGAAAGTGCCCAAGTGTCCACTGACTGAGGAATGGATAAAGAAGATGTGGAATCTTACTCAGGTATTAAAAAAGCAAGTATGAAATCTTGCCATTTGCAGTGACATGGATGGAACTAGAGAGTATAATGCTAAGTGAAATAAGTCGGAGAAAGACAAATACCATGTGATTTCATTCATATGTGGAATTTTTTTTAAATGAGCAAAGGGAAAGAGAGAGAGACAAACCAAGAAACTCTTAACTATAAGAATGATGGTTACCAGAGAGGAGGTGGGGTGGGGGGGTAGGTTAAATAGGTGATAGGAATAAAGAAGGGCACTTGTGATGAGCACAGGTGTTGTATGGAAGTGCTGAATCACTAAAATTGTACACCTGAAACTAGTATTACATTGTATGTTAACTAAATAGAATTTAAATGAAAACTATATATATGTATATATATGTCTGTGTGTGTATATATATATATATACATGTATATATAAACACAAACATATAAACTTTATATATATATAAAGAATTTACACAACTCATTTCCAGAAAAACAAATAATCCAATTTAAAAATGAGCAGAGGGCCTGAATAGACATTTTGCCTGAAGACATCCAGAAGGCCAACAGACACAGGAAAAGATGCTCAACATCATTAATCATCAGGAAAATGCAAATCAAAACCACACTGCATGCAATACATGCCCTCCATAATACCCACCACCAGGCTCACCCAACTACCCTACTGCATGGAGCACTGGGTGTGGTACATAAACAATGAATTTTGGAACACTGAAAAAAAATTAAATGAGATTTTAAAAAAACACACTGAGATACCACCTTACACCTGTTATAATGAGTAGTACCAAAAGACAAGAAATAATGAATGTATTTTTAAAAAAGCAAAATGATCTGTTGGCTTGAAGAAGTTAAACATTTTCTTTGCAATCTCAATTGAACTGTCATTTAAAGTATCAAGCCCTTTTCTCAGGAGCTATACAAAAATATATTTCAAGGGGTGCCTTGAAATATATTTGGGTGACTGCCTTCAGCTCAGGTCATGATCCCAGAGTCCTGGGATCTGCCCCACATCTTGCTGGCTGCTCAGCAGAGCCTGCTTCTCCCTTTCCCTCTGCCTGCTGCTCCCTCCCCCTGCTTGTGCTCTCTCTCTCTCTCTCTCTGTCAAATAAATGAATACAATCTTTAAAAAAAAACAAAAAAGAAATATATTTCAAGCCATTCCTCCTGCATAGTTCCATGACCAGAATCAGTCATAGGCTTGGAACTAAGACCACGGATGTGACCTTTGTGCAGTTCCCTGCTAATATTACTGTACCATCCAGTAAGGGCACATGTGTCTTCCAATCCTTTTTCTCCCTTTATAAAAGTTTATTATTTTGAAAATTTTGTAACTAAATATACCACCTTACTGTGGTCAGTTTAGGGACATTTGGTAACTAAATTAATGAAGGGGCATCTGAGTGACCCAGTCAGTTAAGCCTCTGACTCTTGATTTCAGCTCAGGTCATAATCTCAGAGTCATGAGAGCGAGCCTCAAGTCGGGCTCCAAGTCGGCCATGGAGCCTCCTTGAAATTCTGTTTCTCCTTCTCCCTCTACTCCACCCTCTTGCTCTCTCTCTAGAAAGTTTTTTTTTTTAATTAAAAATAAGTAAATGAGTAAAAATAAAAATTAAAAATTAATTAATGAAAATATTACATACTCTATCTAATAGTTTGATCTGAGGACCTGGAAAGACACATGATACATAGAAGCAGAAGAGAAAATAACAACACTGATTCTGGGAACTGGAAATCAGAAACAGAAGCGAGAGCCCTTACAAACTGCTGTGTGTGATGTACCAAAGCTACGGCATGGCACTTGGGTTTCTAGAAATGTAATTCCATTCCTATCAGATCACAAACTCTACACTTTTAACTATTATCCTCCACAGCTTGAAGTAACCTTGCACTGGTTTGCTTCTACCCACATATGTCCTCCTCCTTTCCAGATTATCTCCACTTCTACTTGGTTTTTTTTTTAGATCTCCACACTGAAGTGACTTTTATTGATTTGTCTGTGCCTGGCACCATCACGTACCTTGGCCTCATTCCTTCCCTTGAGGGTAAGGACACATCTGGAGAAAGTCCTCTGTTATCGTCACTATGACATATTAATTCTCTGGTGCCTCCTGTCAGTGTAGAGACAGAAGAGAAAAAGTCAGCCTCGGGATATAGTGGGCAGCAGCTTTGTAGACATACCTGGGTTCAAATCTTACCTCTGTCTGGAAAATAAATAAATCTAGATACTTACCCTCCACCTGACATCAAACTTAATTTCAGTCAGCTCATTGCAATTGGACTAACATTACAAAGACTCCTTCAAATAAAATAAAATTAAAAAAAAAATCCCACAACATAACAGCTAACGGGATGAGGAAAATGGAGCATGAGTTTTCAAAAAATTAAGCGCAAATAGCTTTTCAGCAAATGAAATGCTGCCTAGCTTCCCTCATAGTATGACAAATGCAAATTAAAATACCATAGTACACCAATGTTCATCTACTAGACTGGCAAAGATTAAACAAATTGATAACATGCTGCTGGTAAAGATGCAAGGAACTCATGTTACTGTGGGAGAAGTTGGGATAACTCCTATGGGACAAAATTGGGCATGAGCTGTGAAATCCAAATACACATACCTTTCCACACTCAATCCTACATAACTTTTTTTTTTTAAGATTTTATTGATTTATTTGACAGAGAGAGATACAGTGAGAGAGGGAACGCAAGCAGGGGAGGTGGGAGAGGGAGAAGCAGGCTCCCCGCTGAGCAAGGAGCCCAATGTGGAGCTCAATCCCAGGACCCTGGGATCATGACCTGAGCCAAAAGCAGACGCTTGACAGCTGAGCCACCCAGGCACCCCTCAATCCTATTTGCCTTGCAGATAATACCCATATGCAAAAGAACAAGGAAAAGGCCATTCTTGCTGCATTGATGGAATAGCAAATTAGGAAACAACTTACTTGCCCACAACAGGACACAGGTTAAATAAATTATAGTATACCCCCAAACAGGAATGAGAAAGCTTTTTATTTAAAACAAAAGATGATCTCCAGGCTGTGTACTTGTGAAAACAGCAGGTGCAAAGCAGTGTGTCATGGCGTATTGCCCTATGTGCCAAAAGAGAGGAAGAAAGAGGAAGATTTTGTTATGTTCCTGTGTTTGCAGAGGTGCACAAGAAACTGATGACACTGTTTGTTTCTATGGAAAGGAACTAGAGGCGTCAGGAACATGGGGGAGCAGGAGATGTAAATTGTAAAATCTATGACTCATCTTTTACATTTTCTTTATTTAAAAAAAAATAATGGGCAAAAAGCTTCACCGTTGACTAGCTCCATAGGCTTTATTTTACCTGTCTCATAGTCTTGATTTTTAAAAATTTTTTTATTGTGTTATGTAAATCACCATACATCATTAGTTTTTGATTCAGTGTTCCAAGATTCATTGTTTGCATATAACACCCAATGCTCCATGCAATACGTGCCCACCTTAATACTTGCCACCAGCAAGCTCACCCATCCCCCCACCCTCTGAAGCCCTCAGCCTGTTTCTCAGAGGTCACAGTCTCTCATGGTTCATCTCCTCCTCTGATTTCCCCCCCATTCACTTTCCCCTTCCTTCTCCTAAGGACATAGCTCAAGGGCAGGCACGTAGTAGGCATTCAGCAAGTGGCAGATAGTATCACGTACACGGCATCTCAACAACTCCAACCTAAGTGTTTTACTATGAACAAACAGTGACGTTTTTATGTCTTTAACTGTGCACTTAATATAGCTGAGTCCTTGCTTTCCCCTTTTCACAACAGTGCAGTGTATGTACATAACAGCCAAAGCCCGGAATTGGCTAATAGTAACAGTAACCATACCGCCTTGTTCCAACAACCCGTTTGGAACTGAATGTCAAGGGGAAGCACCTCAGCATACAGCATAAGGCTACCATTCATCAAGCCGGAGAAGACACGCAGAGGGCTTCGCAGGCGATGATAAATCCGAATGCAAAGATGTTATCAGAGCAGACCCGGCACGTGCCTGCCTGTCGGGACATGAGAGTTGAGGCAATATCCCATGCCTTGTGTCCCTGGAAGTCTGGCTGGAGGAAGTTGTGATCATTTGTATCCTGAGGCCATGCAGTGAGAGGCAGAGAGCTCAACTGACGTCTTCGAGGCCGCACGCTGAATGATGCGGTTGGGGGAAGAATCCGGATGTGCTGACTGTCCTCTGCTGTCTCCGGCCCCAGATCACACAGATGAACTCAGGGAGGAGGCAAGGTTGCTCTCCTGGGCCAGCCTGGCTCCCGGGGCGCACTGCTCCAGCTGCAGCGGGGACAGCAGCTCTTCAGATCAACGTCCGTCAGCTCTCTCACTCACTTCAAGTTGATTCTGACAAATTAAAAAAAAAAAAAAGTAAGGCCAAATCAGCTTTACAAATAAGAGGGCAAAAGAAGAGCCCTATTCAAATGACATTTATTCCTGCAAAAAGAAACCATTTCTCCACCCATACCCGAGGCTTGACAGCTGCCTGGTTGAATATGAGTCAAACCTGCTGAACCATACAGAGGAGTGAGTCAGGCATGAGGGTGGAGCTGGGGGCTGTGGAGTCCGCCTGAGAGATGGCAAGGTCAGGCCAAGGGCAGCGCCCGCAGGCTCAGGTCTGACAGGGCTTCTTGAGGGCAGGAGATGGACAGCCGGGTGGGTCCTGCCAAGGCCAGTGTGGCTGCAAAGAAGAGGCAGTACTGTGCCCACACAGCCCAAATGACACCCCAGAAAGTCCTAGAAGGGACAGAGGTGCTCTGACACATCCACCTCCAGACCTTCTCGGAAACGGATTCCCATAAAGACTTTTCTTGGATAATGTCATTCCATGGTTTTCATCTCTAACTGCTCATACAGGACCCCAGCCTATCCAGGCTCTTGTGACAACCCTATCCATAGGGATTTCTGGGAGTCTCTGAAGGCCCAGGTCTCAAAACTAGCCCATGGCATCCATGGGTCTGTTTTCCTTTAGTTTTTCCCCACTGCTCCTCATCCCCAGAGTATCTGGCGCACCGCCACATCCATTCCCTACCATGTTTCTTTGGGCACCACCTCGATTTCCTTTGGGCACCTCCCTCTCCTGGGATCCTCTGCTTCACTGGACACTTTTCCCTTTTCGCTGGCACAGTGTCCCCCACCAGCCTCTGCACTGCCACCTTGGAACCCTGGGTTCCAGTCACTGGTGCCCACATGGAGCAGAGAGGTTGGGGTGAGGTGAGCAAGGCACTCACCTTAGTCACAGAACTGAAGACAGTGCCCCCAAATATTAATAATCAAAGTAAATAATATTTTAATGCAACATTTTCAGAAAACCAAAGCAATGCAGAAAACATGTATATAAAGAACCAAATACAAAAATTTTATATAAAGATCTAATAAAAATTCTCTGTACTAGAGACTGAGGCATAAAGAAATATGTTCCCCTAGATAATGTTTTTATGCATTTTTAATGGTTACTTTTTCTGGGACATTAAAATATCTGAAAAAAAACACTAATTAAAAAGTAGGTGTATTAAACTCACTTTATTTTAAGTTTAAATAATTGATTTAAATTAAAAGCAGAACTTGTTGTCATTTTTACTTCCCTGGTCTTAATGGAAGCACATTCATCAATAACATTTTCAAGAATCTCCTTCTGTGTTATCTCATTTTCACCTGAGATTTGTAAGTTTCAATGAATAAAAGAAAGTAATGCTGAAAATCTCTTTAATGAATGTAAAGTTTAACAAGAGAAATGAATACACCTCCAAAATTTGAAAATAAATGAAAAAGGAAATGTATGAATTACTGGATCAGAGTATCAATTATTATGGGGAAAGTGTGTATTCAATAGAAATCAAGATTATAGATGTGCTGATTTTACACTGAAATGGAGATATAAAAATTAAAGGAAAAACCTTCCAGATGATAAATTTTTAACTTGAAAAGAGTTATTTTCCATGAATATATCTGACTTACCAAAAGCAGCCACTGGTTTGGCTCTTACTGACCTGATAATTTAAATCCTGTAGAAATGTCCTCTGGCATAGTTTTAAGCAACATGCAATATCAATAATTTGTAATAAAAATCACCATTTTGTTTGGATCTTCTAAAACTCAGTCATGAATTTTGCTTGGTGTTCTCCAATTTGGAAGTGTTCTTCAGAATTGTTTGTAAAAACACCAGCATCCCCTGGCATCCCATGAAAGAAGTTTCAGTGAGTTGAATGTAATTAAACATTATTGCACATTGTCATCTGGTCAGAAACTTTACCAAACGCGGGCACTTCTTTAATCTGAAAACAGAAGGGACTCAGTGGCTGTGGCTGGAGCCAAGCAGCCATCTTTCTCTGGTGGGGGCTGCTCCTGTGTCCTCCCCATGGTGTCCCAGCCTAATAGTCTCAGGTCAGCTCCGTCTCTTCCACAAGAGCCCAGGACTTCCAGGCAAAGAGCTCCAAGAAGCCTGGGACAGAAGTGCAAGACTTCTTGTGACTTAACCTCAGGAATTCCAGAATGTCACTTTTCTCATCTTCTCAAGGACAAGCAAGTCGCCAAGGCCAGCACAGATTCAAGGGCACAGAGAATTTCTACTCTGTCTTTCAAAGGGAGGACCAGCAAGGAATTTGCAGCCATCTTTCACCTACACTATTCCAGTGGAAACACACTTCTGTAAGAGCCTGGCTACAAAGCATCCAGAAACTTAAGAGATCTGAGTGCCAGCTATGGACACAGCCCAATCACAGACTCACTTGGGCCAAGCTGCTCCCTGTACAAGGAGCCCTTTTTGAGTGCTTTCTGTGACTTCAGCATCCTTTGATTTTTGTAGCCAGGAGTGGCTTCTCTGAAGCAGGAGTTTCCATGCCTGTCAGCTTATTGGGAGAAGGTACAGGACTGATCACTGTTGTGGCCTGGGCTAGTGCTGACACCGGGAAAGGAGAACCAGGCAGCCCACATTCTTCCCCCTGCACTCACTTCTATCTCTGGGGCTTCACAAGGAGGCTTAATCCTGGAGAGAAAGTTGGCCCAAGGGTTTAACACAGGCTGACAGGGATGTTCCAGAGGAGTTGTAGGTGAGGAAGAAAATGCAACTGACTCCAGAGATGGTGAGCCCAGCAGAATGCAGCTGGAGGGAAGGGCAGCTGGGATCTCCACACAGACCCCCAAGGCACCCAGCTCTGCCAGCAAAGCTTCTTCAGCAGCTGCTTCTTCATCTCCTCCATAACTTTATATATATATATATATATATATATATATATATATATATAATATGTTTTATGTATTTTTATATATTTATATTTTTATGTAAATATTTATATACAAATATATAATATATATTATATAGTATACATTTATATTTTATATATATTTATATATTTATTTTAATGTAAGCTCTACACCCAACATGGGACTTGAACTTATAACCCCAAAATCAAGAGTCACATACTTGGAGTGCAGGGTGGCTCAGTCCATTGAGCATACAGCTCTTGATTTTAGCTCAGGTCATGATCTCAGTGTCCTGGGATCGAGCCCCATATCACACTGCACTCAGCATGGAGTCTGTTAGAGGATTTCTATCCCTCTCCCTCTGCCCGTCCCCCCCACTCATGCACTAGCACTTTCTCTCTCTCTCTCTCAAATAAGAAATCTTGAAAAAAAGAAAAAAGTTGCATGCTCTACCAACTGAGCCAGCCAGGCAGCCCTCTCCTGCATAACCTCAGACAAGCGACACACCTGTGCTTGGTGTTTTTTTTTTTTTTTTTTTTTTTTTAATTTTGGGGTTTTTTTTTGTTTGTTTATTTATTTATTTATTTATTTAGTGTGGTATGGTTTCTTTTTTTTTTTTAATTTTTTAAATTTCTTTTCACTGTTTCAGAATTTATTGTTTATACACCATATCCAGTGCTCCATGCAATATGTGCCCTCCCTAATACCTACCACCAGGTTCCCCCAACCTCCCACCCCCCCACCCCTTCAAAACCCTCAGATTGTTTTTCAGAGTCCATAGTCTCTCATGGTTCACCTCCCCTTCCAATTTCCCTCAACTCCCTTCTCCTCTCCATCTCCCCATGTCCTCCATGTTATTTGTTATACTCCACAAATAAGTGAAACCATATGATAATTGACTCTCTCTGCTGGACTTAATTCACTCAGCATAATCTCTTCTAGTCCCGTCCATGTTGCCACAAAAGTTGGGTATTCATCCTTTCTGATGGAGGCATAATACTCCACTGTATATATGGACCATATCTTCTTTCTCCATTTATCTATTGCAGGGCTTCTTGGCTCTTTCCACAGTTTGGCGACTGTGGCCATTGCTACTATGAACATTGGGGTACAGATGGCCCTTCTTTTCACTACATCGGTATCTTTGGGGTAAATACCCATCAGTGCAATTGCAGGCTCATAGGGAAGCTCTATCTTTCCTTTCTTTTTTTTTTTTTATAATTTTATTTTTTATAAACATATATATATTTTTTTTTCCCCAGGGGTACAGGTCTGTGAATCTCCACGTTTACACACTTCACAGCACTCACCATAGCACATACCCTACCCAATGTCCATAACCCCCCCCCAACCCCCCTCTGCCCAGCAACCCTCAGTTTGTTTTGTGAGATTAAGAGTCACTTATGGTTTGTCTCCCTCCCAATCCCAACTTGTTTCATTTACTCTTCTCCTACCACATTAACCCCCCATGTTGCATCTCCTCTCCCTCATATCAGGGAGATCATATGATAGTTGTCTTTCTCTGATTGACTTATTTCACTAAGCATGATACCCTCTAGTTCCATCCACGTTGTCGCAAATGGCAAGATTTCATTTCTTTTGATGGCTGCATAGTATTCCATTGTATATATATACCACATCTTCTTTATCCATTCGTCTGTTGATGGACATCTAGGTTCTTTCCATAGTTTGGCTATTGTAGACATTGCTGCTATAAACATTCGGATGCACGTGCCCCTTCGGATCACTACGTTTGTATCTTTAGGGTAAATACCCAGCAGTGCAATTGCTGGGTCGTAGGGTAGTTCTATTTTCAACATTTTGAGGAATCTCCATGCTGTTTTCCAGAGTGGTTGCACCAGCTTGCATTCCCACCAACAGTGTAGGAGGGTTTCCCTTTCTCCGCATCCTCGCCAGCATCTGTCATTTCCGGACTTGTTAATTTTAGCCATTCTGACTGGTGTGAGGTGGTATCTCATTGTGGTTTTTGATTTGTATTTCCCTGATGCCGAGTGATATGGAGCACTTTTTCATGGGTCTGTTGGCCATCTGGATGTCTTCTTTGCAGAAATGTCTGTTCATGTCTTCTGCCCATTTCTTGATTGGATTATTTGTTCTTTGGGTGTTGAGTTTGCTAAGTTCTTTATAGATGTTGGA
The DNA here is from genome assembly GCF_010015895.1 of Lontra canadensis. Taxonomy (NCBI): domain Eukaryota; kingdom Metazoa; phylum Chordata; class Mammalia; order Carnivora; family Mustelidae; genus Lontra; species Lontra canadensis. Next base: position 16,963,000 of record NW_022631014.1, on the reverse strand, counting down.
CACTAGCCCTTTATCTGATATGTCGTTTGCAAATATCTTCTCCCATTCTGTCAGTTGTCTTTTGGTTTTGTGAACTGTTTCCTTTGCTGTGCAAAAGCTTTTGATCTTGATAAAATCCCAATAGTTCATTTTTGCCCTTGCTTCCCTTGCCTTTGGCGATGTTCCTAGGAAGATGTTGCTGCAGCTGAGGTCAAAGAGGTTGCTGCCTGTGTTCTCCTCAAGGATGTTGATGGATTCCTTTCTCACATTGAGGTCCTTCATCCATTTTGAGTCTATTTTCGTGTGTGGTGTAAGGAAATGATCCAATTTCATTTTTCTGCATGTGGCTGTCCAATTTTCCCAACACCATTTATTGAAGAGGCTGTCTTTTTTCCATTGGACATTCTTTCCTGCTTTGTCTATCTTTCATTTCTTAAGGAATCTCCACACTGTTTTCCAAAGTGGCCGCACCAACTTGCATTCCCACCAGCACTGTAGAGGGTTCCCCTTTCTCCACGTCCTCTCCAACACTTGTTCTTTACTGTCTTGTTAATTTTGGCCATTCTAACTGGTGTAAGGTGGTATCTCAAGGTGGTTTTGATTTGAATTTCCCTGATGGCTAGTGATGATGAACATTTTTTCATGTGTCCGTTAGCCATTTGTATGCCTTCATTGGAGAAGGGTCTGTTTATATCTTCTGCCCATTTTTTTACATGATTATCTGTTTTCTTTGTGTGGAGTTTGAGGAGTTTTTTATAGATCCTGGATACCAGCCCTTTGTCTATATTGTCATTTGCAAATATCTCCTCCTATTCCGTGGGTTGCCTCTTTGTTTTATTGACTGTTTCCTTTGCTGTGCAGAAGCTTTTGATCTTGATGAAGTCCCAAAAACTCATTTTCACTTCTGTTTCCTTTGCCTTTGGAGACATATCTTGAAAGAAGTTGCTGTGGCCGATGTCAAAGAGGTTACTGCCTATGTTCTTCTCTAGGATTCTGATGGATTCCTACCTCACGTTGAGGTCTTTTATCCATTTTGAGTTTATCTTTGTGTAGGGTGGAAGAGAATGGTCCAGTTTCATTCTTCTACACATAGCTGTCCAATTTTCCCAATATCATTTGTTGAAGAGACAGTCTTTTTTCCACTGTATATATTCTCCTGCTTTGTCAAAGATTATTTGACCATAGAGTTGAGGGTCCATATCTGGCCTCTCTACTCTGTTCCACTAGTCTCCGTGTCTGTTTTTATGCCAGTACCAGGCTGTCTTGGTGATCATAGCTTTGTAGTAAAGCTTGAAATCTGGCAACGTGATGCCGCCAGTTTTGTTTTTCTTTTTCAACATTTCCTTAGCAATTCAGGGTCTCTTCTGATTCCATACAAATTTTAGGATTGTTTGCTCCAACTCTTTGAAAAATGGCGGTGGAATTTTGATTGGAATGACATTGAAAGTATAGATTGCTCTAGGCAGTATAGACATTTTAGCAATGTTTATTCTTCTCATCCATGAGCATGGAATGGTCTTCCATCTTTTTGTGTCTTCTTCAATTTCTTTCATGAGTGTTCTGTAGTTCCTCGAGTACAGATCCTTTACCTCTTTGGTTGGGTTTATTCCCAGGTATCTTATGGTTCTTGGTGCTATAGTAAATGGAATCAATTCTCTAATTTCCCTTTCTGTATTTTCATTGTTAGTGTATAAGAAAGCAACTGTACATTGTACAGTTTCTGTACATTTCTGTACATTGAGTTTGTATCCTGCCACATTACTGAATTGCTGAATGAGTTCTAGTAGTTTGGGGGTGGAGTCTTTTGGGTTTTCCATATAAAGAATCATGTCATCTGCAAAGAGAGAGAGTTTGACTTCTTCACTGCCAATTTGGATACCTTTTATTTCTCTTTGTTGTCTGATTGCTGTTGCTAGGACTTCTAATACTATGTTGAACAAGAGCGGTGAGAGTGGGCATCCTTGTCGTGTTGCTGATCTCAAAGGTAAGGCTGTCAGCTTTTTCCCATTGAGGATGATATTTGCTGTGGGTTTTTCATAGATAGATTTGATGAAGTTGAGGAATGTTCTCTCTATCCCTATACTTTGAAGCGTTTTAATCAGGAACGGATGCTGGATTTTATCAAATGCTTTTTCTGCATCAATTGAGAGGACCATGTGGTTCTTCTCTCTTCTCTTATTGATTTGTTCTATCACGCTGATTGATTTGCAAATGTTGAACCACCCTTGCAACCGAGGGATAAATCATACCTGGTCATGGTGGATAGTCTTTTTAGTGTACTATTGGATCCTATTAGCTAGGATCTTGTTGAGAATCTTGGCATCCATATTCATCAGGGATATTGGTCTGAAATTCTCCTTTTTTGGTGGGGTCTTTGCCTGGTTTGGAGATCAGGGTAATGCTGGCTCCATATAAAGAGTCTGGAAGTTTTCCTTCTGCTTCAGTTTTTTGAAACAGCTTCAGGAGAATAGGTATTATTTCTGTGCTTGGCTTATTATTTTTCTCTTTTGAAAGAATCCCTGCCTTACAGAGGGCAGCCAGTGTGGTGCAGGGGCGATGGGCACAAGCTCTGGAGCCAGACTGCTGGGTTCGGGCCATGGCTCCACCTCCCACTGGCCATATGTCCTCAGGCAGGTTATATAGCCTCCAGTTCCTCTCTGTGAAATGGAAACTAACAAGCGGACTACCCCACAACAGAGTGGTTGTGAGGCTTCATAGCGTAGTTTGTATAAAGAGCTTAGAACACTGCCTGGCACATGGGACAAATGTGGTGGGATGAGTGTTTTCACCTTATATCCCCAGTCCGTGTGGTCCAGATGGACCTGGCTTCAAATCCCAGTCCTTTCTCACGAACGAATAATATTCCAATGTATATATACCACGTCGTCTTCATTCACTTTATCTTCCCTCCATCTATTAGTGAACGCTTGGCTTGCTTCCAGATCCTGGCTGTTGTAAATAATGCTGCAATAAACAGCATTAGTGCTGCTTTGAATTAGTGTTTTTATTTTCTTCAGGTATATACCCAGTAAATGAATTACTGGATTGTATGGTACTTCTATTTTTAGTTGTTTGAGGAGCCACCATACTGTTTTCTACAGCGACTGCACCAATTGACATTCCCACCAACAGTGCACGAGGGTTTCTTTTTTCCGCCTCCCTGCCAGCACTTGTTAGTTATTGTCTTTCTGATACTTGCTAGGTGTGAGGGGATATTTCATCAAGGTTTTGATTTGCATTCCCCTGATGATGATTGATGTTGAGCATCTTTTCATGTGTCTGTTGGCCATCTGGACGTCTTCTTGGGAAAGCTGTTTATTCAGGTCCTCTGCCCATTTTTCAATTGCATTGCTTTTTGGTAGTGAGTTGTATGAGTTCTTCCTGCCATTGGCAACAACATGGATGGACCTAGAGGGTATTGTGCTAAGCAAAATAAATCAGAGAAAGACAAATACCCTATGATTTCACTTATGTGTGGAATCTAAAAAGCAAAACAAATGAATAAACAACAAAAAACTAGACTCCTAAATATAGAGGACAAACTGGTGACTGCCAAAAGTGTTGGGGTAGAGGGATGGATGAAATAGGTGAAGAAGATTAAGTTTCAAACTTGCATTTATTAAATAAGTCATGGAGATGAGAAGTATGGCATAGGGAATATAGTCAATAGTATTGTAATAACTTTGTATGGTAACAGATGGTCACTACACTTCTTGTGGTGAGCATAGCTTAATGTATAGAATTGTTCAATTACTGTGTTGTACACCTGACACCAAATATATTATGTTTCAACTACACTTCAGTTAAAATTTTAAAAAGTATTTGGGGTGCCTGGCTGGTGCAATCAGCTAAGCATCCAACTCTTAATTTCAACTCGGGTCATGACCTCAGGGTCCTGGGTTCAAGCCCTCTATCAGGCTCTGCACTCAGCAAGGAGTCTGCTTGAGATCTTTCTCTCCCTCTCCCACTGCCCCTCCCATGGCTGACGTGTGTGTGCACTCCCTCTATCTCTAAAATAAATAAATAAAACTTTATGAAAAACAGTTTAAAAAATTTTAAACCTGATTTAGTCATGAGATACTCAAAGTTTAAAAAAAAAAAAAAGTGCCACGTCCCTGTCAAGCTGTGTGACCTTGGGCATCTCAGGCATCCTTCAGCCTGTCTCCTCATCTGTCTCCCCCTGACTGCTGTGTGGATATGGCGAAATTGTGCATGGGGGGCCCAGGAGCCGCTGCAGGCGTATCACATGGACATCTCCCTTCTCTTCCAGGCTTTCCTTCCTTCTTGCTAGTTGTCAGCTCCAGCTTCTCACTCTCAACGAGCTGCTTCACATTAATGGCAATTGTCACATCTCCACTGAACATGACACTTCCAGCCTCTTGGCCAGGCTGTCTGCAAATTCCCAGTGACACACAGGGGTCCCTGCATGGGGGCTGTTCTGTTCTTTTTTTTTTTTTTTTTTTTTTTAAGATTTATTTATTTATTTATTTGACACACAAAGAGAAAAATCACGAGTAGGCAGAGAGGCAGGCAGAGAGAGAGGGGGACTTGATCCCAGGACCCTGAGATCATGACCTGAGCCGAAGGCAGAGGCTTAACCCACTGAGCCACCCAGGCATGGGGCTGTTCTTTTCCATCCAGCCTCTCAATCTCTCTTTCCTTTTCAAAACTGATTGCACTGACTCAGGGCTCAAGGGCCTGTGTGCTGTCAGGGCTGAAGGAGCCTTCTTTTCCAAACACATGACTGTCATCCTGTTGTTTTGCCCACACTTTTGAGTTCCTAATATCTTCGTGTGCTCTTTGCAGCCTGCCAGATCTGTCCCAGAACTTGTGGTTCTCTAGTCTTTGAACCAGGAGCATCACCTCATGTAGGAATCTGTCCGAAATGCCCATCCTTGGGTCTCACCCAGAACTACCAGATCAGAAGCCTCAGTTGGGGCCCAGCAAGCTGGGTTTTAACACATTCAACAGCTACTAAAAATTAACAACCACCTTAACCCTAACACTTAACTTTCTGGTTAAGTTGAAATATGAGGATTGAACACATTTCTTTCCAAGTCTATTTTTACTCTTTACTTATTGATTGCATTCACATCCTCCCCAAAAAAGAAAGCCAAAGGCTTAGAATAAAATGACAATGTTGATGATAATAAGAAATGACATGTCCTGGAGATTACTCTGGGTAAAATACTATGCTGAGTGTCTCCTGTGCGTAATGTCATTTAATCTTTATAAAAAACCAGATGAAATATTTATTATCTTCATTTGCATCTGGGGAAACAAAACCTCTGCTAGGTTAATTCAATTGCCTCAGATCAGATTTAGAGGAGAAAGGAGGTTGGTTTGGCGGGCTTTTTTTGGTGAACTTGGTAATCATGCCTTGCATTTATTTTAGGAACACGGTTTCCAAGGAGTTATTTAGAAAGCATACTTCCTAAGAGTTGGGTCTCACTCAGCAGAATAGGACTAAGTGATTCTGGTAGCAAGGCAGTCCCTGGGCCCGTCCTCAATGCTGAACACTCATTTCGGTGAACTGCCATCAGCAGGATGATGGGCCCAGTGTTAGAGGTCTGACCTCTGGAAGCCTGTGCTGGCAAGAGAAGCTATGTACACTGCCATTGAGGGAAGCTTATACCTGCGCGGCTTCCTTCTGAGACATGTAACAAGATGCTAAGGCCCAAAATGATGTCAACTTATCCTCATGGAAAAACCAAGTTCTTCCCACTGACCTTGTATTGTGTTTCACATAGGGTGAGGGTGGCTCTTTGACTTCTTTAGAGAAGAAGACTTGCTGATAACAGAACATAAATTTAACAAATTTGTAGTTTCTTCTGAGGTTAAACTTTACCTGCCATTTTCTTACTGCTCACTCTTCACGTTCTACAGCTGTATGAGCACGTTAGGTCAGTGATGCCTCCTAAGACTCTGCCAGATAAACACTAGTATCTCCATGTCACACATGAAGAAAAGAGCACCCAGAGAAGTTAGCAACATGCCCTTGACCACACAGGTGGTAAGTGCTAATGTCTGATCTAATACCAGCCCACTCTCTGCCCCATACCAGCAATTCCTAAAGTATGTTCTGAGGGCATATGGCTGCAAATCGACCCCCAAACATAATTCCTTTCTTCCCTTCTTGTGGGCAAATGAGTCACAATTCTGCAGACTTAGGTTTCTACTTTAAACTAAGGCTACATACTAGTCACCTCTTAAGGGAATTACTGAGGGTTACCGGACTCTGGTGTTCATAAACATTCCATTTGTAAACTAGCATGTCATTTGCTGTGTGCTGCCAGACCCTACATCTTGGCCCTTCCTTGCTCTGCTCTGGTCGCCTGGGGCTGACTCCCACAGGCTGCATTACCCAGGCTCCCTTCCAAGCTTGGCCAGTGGCAGACCCTGGAGGGAGACGGGAGGGCAGGAGGGAAAGAGAAGACACAGTACTGAATATTTCCCCCATCCCTCTCTCAGACAGCATCCCCTCTGTGGCCACAGCTTCTAGTTCCAAGACTCTACTCCTGACAATGCCACCTTGTCCCTTTGGCCCTGGGGTGGCAGCAGCTTGTCCCCTGTTGTTTGTCTCTAGAAATCCTCGCTGTCGCCTGTTGAGAACCTCAGCACTCCCCTCATCTCTAACAGGTTTCTTATCTTACAGTCCCTCTGTTTGAAAGGCCTGGAATCTGGGGCTCCTGGGTGGCTCAGTGGGTAAAGCCTCTGCCTTCTGCTCAGGTCATGATCTCAGGGTCCTGGGATCAAGCCCCACATCGAGCCCCACATCGGGCTCTCTGCTCAGCAGGGAGCCTGCTTCCCCCCACCCCGCCCCACCTGCTGCTCTGCCTGCTTGAGATATCTCTCTCTGTGTCAAATGAATAAATAAAATCTTTTTTTAAAAAAAAAGAAAGAAAGAAAGGCTTGGAATCCTTCCCTACTACTGCTGCTCAGTAAGTTATTAGTGCTTGCTACATCTTGTCATTCTGTATTCTACACAAACTGAAGCAGAGTCATAGATGTGTTTACAGTTTTTAGGGGAGGACGCTTCATTATCCCTGTGTCATCGAAACTATCTTCAGTTGGTCATGGGTTTTAATTGCTGCTGTTCTTAATTTTTACCAACAATGTAATGTTTGTTTAAGTTCATCATGATCAATTTATTTGGTTGTAGGTTGTTTGGAAAACCTTGCTGTGTATAATGATTTGCATTTGTATCAATGGTGTTTTCAGCATTTTGTTTTCTTATAAGGAAGCACCTGAAATTTGGGGATATCATTTAAATTATTCTGTTCTTCAAAACTTTTTTTTTTTAAATCACCCAGCTCAGCTCTTTGTCCTTGAAAAGTGGGAAGGAGTGAGGCATCTCAGCTGCTCTATCTCCTGTTCTATCTAAATGGATTGTGGCCAGAATTGAAAAGAAAAACAGAAAATCAAATGGTCTCAGAAAACACTCGGCTAATTTTTGCTTAGCAAGTGCTTATCGAGCTTTGATGAGCTCCGTAATCCCTTGGGAATCTTGCTAAAATGCTGTCCTGATTGAGCAAGTCTCCAGTGAGGGTGGAGGTCTGGGACTGTGCATTTCTGGTAAGCCTTCCATTAAGAAGGCACCCAAGGACCATACCAGCGGTAGAGAATACAGGACCTCAGTTCTGTCCAGCGTGAGCTCAGTTCTGTTCAGTGTGAGCTCAGTTCATGTGGTGCCCTGCCGTGCTGGAGCTCAGGGTTCAGGGAGGACATGCCTCATCTCCAGCAGCCAGAATCATCTGAGCAGGTTTTAGGAAGGCACTTCTATATCTGTTGCCATTATATTGTTTTAGTCCAATGACGCAAAATCAGACTGGCATTCTTGGGCAAAGCTTCATGTGATTGTCATTTCAGTGCTGTTCTTGTGTTGAGTTACAATTCCAGTCTCCTGATGAGAATTTCTCATGTTTACAAATTTATTCATGTCACAGGAAGAAGATTCGACAGCTGCTCCCACTGTGAGTGCCTTAAAGTGTTAGCATTTCCAATGGGATAAGTAGGGGGTTCTTGAGGAAAACAGTACAATGATTTTAGATTTTCCTCTCATTCCTTGATTTATGGGGTTTTGATTAGCTTGGGAATTGAAGAAGAAGCCCTAATTTGCCATTAGAACACGAATTGGGATGTTTGGAAGGAAAACCATCTGATCAGACATCAAGGCACTGACCCAAGAATAGTATCTGTAGTCTGTTCCCAGATTTGCTTAGTTCGGTGATGTATCAGCAAATTGCCTAACTTGTTTCCATTTTCCTCAGGAAGATGTCGATGAAGGTTTATACCTCTGATACATCAGTTATTGGTTTAATGCCACCTGTGGACCAAGACTTGCCAAATCTATTTCTAGTCCAGATTTCCGCTGTCACCAGGGGTTGTGATGGGCACCCCAAATTCAGGTATCCTCGCTGAACATACGCCTTCCCTCCAAACCTGATTCTCTTCTTATATTCCTTATGCTGGTTAGTTGTATGACCATTAGACCCTCCTCATCCAAGCTGGGAGCCATCATTCCCTGTTAAACTGGGAGCTCATTGAAGCAGTATAATTAGGCTTACTAGCCTTTATAACCTCAGTACACTGCACTGGCCTCAGCACAGCAAGATGCTCAAAAAAATGCATGAGTTGAACTAAACTTTGTAAAGACGGATGGTCCTCACAACTCTGGAAATTATTTCTGAGGATTATAAAGAATTACCATTGTGAAGAATTGTAACCCCCCCTCGTCTGTCCCCTCCAAAGGCGAATGTTACTTCTTTACTGATTATCTCTGCTGACAGGTTATAGTGAATTGCCATGAAGCTAAAATCCATATGAGCAAAGCTTGGTACTTTTTAAATTCTTTTTTATATTCTGTGATCTAGGTGTATCTGTATATTTTGAGTTTCTTTCTTAACATGATTCTTGTAGCCTGTATCTCCCCTCGGATGCATTCCTACTAGGTGCCAGCATTGTAACAGGTGCTTTTGGATGTTGTCTTTAATTTCACAACCTGTGAGGTAGATTTTGTAAACGCCGTTTTAAAATGAGGACACTGGGGTTCAAAGAGAGTAATTGCTGACTTTCCCAATACATACAGAAGTGGGTACATAGGAGTGCCAACCCTCTCTTCCTGTGGCCTTAGGCCTTCTTATTATACTATAGGGAATATGGTTTCTCTTCCTTTTACTTGGAAAACTCCAGAAAGGTGTAGTACCATTCTTTTCTGTTTGTAAAATAGTGTATGTTTATACAACTTGAGAAATTAAAATTACCCATAATATCACTGTTCAGAGACATCAACAGTTATATTTTATTTATCTTCTTCCAGGTTTTTTTCCTATTTGTAATTATATATTATTTTTTTATGTTTCGAAAATATTAAACATGCCTTATTTATTTATTTATTTATTTATTAAGATTTTATTTATTTATTTATTTGACAGACAGATATCACAGGTAGGTGGAGAGGCAGGCAGAGAGAGAGAGAGGAAGGGAAGCAGGCTCCCTGCTAGGCAGAGAGCCGGATGCAGGGCTAGATCCCAGGACCCTGGGATCACGACCTGAGTCAAAGGCAGAGGCTTTAACCCACTGAGCCACCCAGGTGCCCCTGCCTCATTTATTTATTTATTTATTTATTTATTTTTCAGATTTTTAAAAGATATTTTATTTATCCATTTGACAGAGATTACAAGTAGGCAGAGAGGCAGGCAGAGAGAGAGGAGGAAGCAGGTTCCCCGCAGCGCAAAGAGCCCGATGTGGGGCTCGATCCCAGGAGACTGGGATCATGACCCAAGCTGAAAGCAGAGGTTTTAACCCACTGAGCCACCCAGGTGCCCCCATAAGGTCAGATTTAGAAGAAACATTATTTTCCAAATTGTCCCAATTTCACTTCTTACCAGCATTACGTGAGAGGGCCAAGGACTCCATGCTTTTGTTTTTGTTTTTTTTTTGCTAACAGTTGTATTCTCCATAGTCTTTCATTTTAGCCACTATGGTGGAAGTATAATGGTATCACATTGTAGTTTTAATTTGCAATTCTTGATGATTTATAAAATTGAGCCAGCTGTCGTGGTTTATTGCTCATTTGGATGCTTTTTTTTTTTATAAACATATAATATATTTTTATCCCCAGGGGTACAGGTCTGTGAATCTCCAGGTTTACACACTTCACAGCACTCACCATAGCACATACCCTCCCCAATGTCCCTAACCCCACCCCCCCAACCCCCCTCCCCACATCAACCCTCAGTTTGTTTTGTGAGATTAAGAGTCACTTATGGTTTGTCTCCCTCCCAATCCCATCTTGTTTCGTTTACTCTTCTCCTACCCCCTTAACCCCCCATGTTGCATCTCCTCTCCCTCATATCAGGGAGATCATATGATAGTTGTCTTTCTCTGATTGACTTATTTCGCTAAGCATGATACCCTCTAGTTCCATCCACGTCATCGCAAATAGTAAGATTTCATTTCTTTTGATGGCTGCATAGTATTCCATTGTGTATATATACCACATCTTCTTTATCCATTCATTTGTTGATGGACATCTAGGTTCTTTCCATAGTTTGGCTATTGTAGACATTGCTGCTATAAACATTTGGGTGCACGTGCCCCTTCAGATCACTACGTTTGTATCTTTGGGGTAAATACCCAGTAGTGCAATTGCTGGGTCATAGGGTAGTTCTATTTTCAACATTTTGAGGAACCTCCATGCTGTTTTCCAGAGTGGTTGCACCAGCTTGCATTCCCACCAACAGTGTAGGAGGGTTTCCCTTTCTCCGCATCCTTGCCAGCATCTGTCATTTCTGGACTTGTTAATTTTAGCCATTCTGACTGGTGTGAGGTGGTATCTCATTGTGGTTTTGATTTGTATTTCCCTGATGCCGAGTGATATGGAGCACTTTTTCATGGGTCTGTTGGCCATCTGGATGTCTTCTTTGCAGAAATATCTGTTCATGCCTTCTGCCCATTTCTTGATTGGATTATTTGTTCTTTGGGTGTTGAGTTTGCTAAGTTCTTTATAGATGTTGGACACTAGCCCTTTATCTGATATGTCGTTTGCAAATATCTTCTCCCATTGTCTCAGTTGTCTTTTGGTTTTGTTAACGGTTTCCTTTCCTGTGCAAAAGCTTTTGATCTTGATAAAATCCCAATAGTTCATTTTTGCCCTTGCTTCCCTTGCCTTTGGCGATGTTCCTAGGAAGATGTTGCTGCGGCTGAGGTCAAAGAGGTTGCTGCCTGTGTTCTCCTCAAGGATGTTGATGGATTCCTTTCTCACATTGAGGTCCTTCATCCATTTTGAGTCTATTTTCGTGTGTGGTGTAAGGAAATGGTCCAATTTCATTTTTCTGCATGTGGCTGTCCAATTTTCCCAACACCATTTGTTGAAGAGGCTGTCTTTTTTCCATTGGACATTCTTTCCTGCTTTGTCGAAGATTAGTTGACCACAGAGTTGAGGGTCTATGTGTCTCTATTCTGTTCCATTGATGTATGTGTCTGTTTTTGTGCCAGTACCATGCTGTCTTGATGATGACAGCTTTGTAATAGAGCTTGAAGTCCGGAATTGTGATGCCACTGACTCTGGCTTTCTTTTTCAATATTCCTTTGGCTATTCGAGGTCTTTTCTGGTTCCATATAAATTTTAGGATTATTTGTTCCATTTCTTAGAAAAAAATGGATGGTACTTTGATAGGAATTGCATTAAATGTGTAGATTGCTTTAGGTAGCATAGACATTTTCACAATACTTATTCTTCCAATCCAGGAGCATGGAACACTTTTCCATTTCTTTGTGTCTTCCTCAATTTCTTTCATGAATACTTTATAGTTTTCTGTGTATAGATTCTTAGCCTCTTTGGTTAGGTTTATTCCTAGTTATCTTATAGTTTTGGGTGCAGTTGTAAATGGGATGGACTCCTTAATTTCTCTTTCTTCTGTCTTGTTGTTGATGTAGAGAAATGCAACTGATTTCTGTGCATTGATTTTATATCCTGACACTTTACTGAATTCCTGTACAAGTTCTAGCAGTTTTGGAGTGGAGTCTTTTGGGTTTTCCACATATAGTGTCATATCATCTGCGAAGAGTGATAGTTTGACTTCTTCTTTGCCGATCTGGATGCCTTTAATTTCCTTTTGTTGTCTGATTGCTGAGGCTAGGACTTCTAGTACTATGTTGAATAGCAGTGGTGATAACGGACATCCCTGCTGTGTTCCTGACCTTAGCGGAAAAGCTTTCAGTTTTTCTCCATTGAGAATGATATTTGTGGTGGGTTTTTCATAGATGGTTTTGATAATATTGAGGTATGTGCCCTCTATCCCTACACTTTGAAGAGTTTTGATCAGGAAGGGATGCTTTACTTTGTCAAATGCTTTTTCAGCATCTACTGAGAGTATCATATGGTTCTTGTTCTTTCTTTTATTAAAGTGTTGTATCACATTGATTGATTTGCAGATGTTGAACCAACCTTGCAGCCCTGGAATAAATCCCACTTGGTCGTGGTGAATAATCCTTTTAATGTACTGTTGAATCCTATTGGCTAGTATTTTGGTGAGAATTTTCGCATCTGTGTTCATCAAGGATATTGGTCTGTAGTTCTCTTTTTTGATGGGATCCTTGTCTGGTTTGGGGATCAAGGTGATGCTGGCCTCATAAAATGAGTTTGGAAGTTTTCCTTCCGTTTCTATTTTTTGGAACAGTTTCAGGAGAATAGGAATTAGTTCTTCTTTAAATGTTTGGTAGAATTCCCCCGGGAAGCCGTCTGGCCCTGGGCTTCTGTTTGTTTGGAGATTTTTGATGACTGTTTCAATCTCCTTACTGGTTATGGGTCTGTTCAGGCTTTCTATTTCTTCCTGGTTCAGTTGTGGTAGTTTATATGTCTCTAGGAATGCATCCATTTCTTCCAGATTGTCAAATTTGTTGGCATAGAGTTGCTCATAGTATGTTCTTATAATTGTCTGTATTTCTTTGGTGTTCGTTGTGATCTCTCCTCTTTTATTCATGATTTTATTTATTTGGGTCCTTTCTCTTTTCTTTTTGATAAGTCTGGCCAGGGGCTTATCAATCTTATTAATTCTTTCAAAGAACCAGCTCCTAGTTTCGTTGATTTGTTCTGTTGGTTTTTTGGCTTCTATTTCATTGATTTCTGCTCTGATCTTTATGATTTCTCTTCTCCTGCTGGGTTTAGGGTTTCTTTCTTGTTCTTTCTCCAGCTCCTTTAGGTGTAGGGTTAGGTTGTGTACCTGAGACCTTTCTTGTTTCTTGAGAAAGGCTTGTACCGCTATATATTTTCCTCTCAGGACTGCCTTTGTTGTGTCCCACATATTTTGAACTGTTGTGTTTTCATTATCATTTGTTTCCATGAATTTTTTCAATTCTTCCTTAATTTCCTGGTTGACCCATTCATTCTTTAGCAGGATGCTGTTTAGTCTCCATGTATTTGGGTTCTTTCCAAATTTCCTCTTGTGATTGAGTTCTAGCTTCAGAGCATTGTGGTCTGAAAATATGCAGGGAATGATCCCAATCTTTTGATACCGGTTGAGACCTGATTTAGGACCCAGGATGTGATCTATTCTGGAGAATGTTCCATGTGCACTAGAGAAGAATGTGTATTCTGTTGCTTTGGGATGAAATGTTCTGAATATATCTGTGATATCCATCTGGTCCATTGTGTCATTTAAGGCCTTTATTTCCTTGTTGATCTTTTGCTTGGATGATCTGTCCATTTCAGTAAGGGGAGTGTTAAAGTCCCCTACTATTATTGTATTATTATTGATGTGTTTCTTTGATTTTGTTATTAATTGGTTTATATAGTTGGCTGCTCCCACGTTAGGGGCATAGATATTTAAAATTGTTAGATCTTCTTGTTGGACAGATCCTTTGAGTATGATATAGTGTCCTTCCTCATCTCTTATTATAGTCTTTGGCTTAAAATCTAATTGATCTAAGGATTGCCACCCCTGCTTTCTTCTGATGTCCATTAGCATGGAAAATTCTTTTCCACCCCCTCACTTTAAATCTGGAGGTGTCTTCAGGTTTAAAATGAGTTTCTTGTAGGCAACATATAGATGGGTTTTGTTTTTTTATCCATTCTGATACCCTGTGTCTTTTGATTGGGGCATTTAGCCCATTAACATTCAGGGTAACTATTGAGAGATATGAATTTAGTGCCATTATATTGCCTGTAAGGTGACTGTTATTGTATATTGTCTCTGTTCCTTTCTGATCTACTACTTTTAGGGTCTCTCTTTGCTTAGAGGACCGCTTTCAATATTTCCTGTAGAGCTGGTTTGGTGTTTGCAAATTCTTTCAGTTTTTGTTTGTCCTGGAAGCTTTTAATCTCTCCTTCTATTTTCAATGATAGCCTAGCTGGATATAGTATTCTTGGCTGCATGTTTGTCTCGTTTAGTGTTCTGAATATATCATGCCAGCTCTTTCTGGCCTGCTAGGTCTCTGTGGATAAGTCTGCTGCCAATCTAATATTTTTACCATTGTATGTTATAGACTTCTTTTCCCGGGCTGCTTTCAGGATTTTCTCTTTGTCACTAAGACTTGTAAGTTTTATTATTAGGTGATGGGGTGTGGACCTATTCTTATTGATTTTGAGGGGGGTTCTGTGCACTTCCTGGATTTTGATGCTTGTTCCCTTTGCCATATTGGGGAAATTCTCTCCAATAATTCTCTCCAATATACCTTCTCCTCCCCTCTCTCTTTCTTCTTCTTCTGGAATCCCAATTATTCTAATGTTGTTTTGTCTTATGGTGTCACTTATCTCTCGAATTCTCCCCTCATGGTCCAGTAGCTGTTTGTCCCTCTTTTGCTCAGCTTCTTTATTGTTTGTCATTTGGTCTTCTATATCGCTAATTCTTTCTTCTGCCTCCTTTATCCTAGCAGTGAGAGCCTCCATTTTTTATTGCACTTCATTAATAGCTTTTTTGATTTCAACTTGGTTAGATTTTAGATCTTTTATTTCTCCAGAAAGGGCTTTTATATCTCCTGAGAGGGTTTCTCTAATATCTTCCATGCCTTTTTTGAGCCTGCTAGAACCTTGAGAATCGTCATTCTGAACTCTAGATCTGACATATTACCAATGTCTGTATTGATTAGGTCCCTAGCCTTCGGTACTGCCTCTTGTTCTTTTTTTTGTGGTGAATTTTTCCGCCTTGTCATTTTGTCCAGATAAGAGTATATGAAGGAGCAAGTAAAATACTAAAAGGGTGGCAACAACCCCAGGAAAATATGCTTTAACCAAATCAGAAGAGATCCCAAATCGTGAGGGGGGAGAAAGGGGATAAAAAGAGCTTCAGAAAAAAAAAGAAAAGAAAAGAAACAATTAAAAAAAGAAAACGAATAAAGAAAAAATATAAAAAAGAAAAAAATGTATGTATATTAGATAAACTAGTTAAAAAACGTTAAAAAAGAAAAGGGTAAAAGTTAAAAAAAATTAGCAGAAGAAGAGTAAAAAAATTTAAAAAGAAAAAAAAATTAAATTAACTGCAAGGCTAAAGAATCATGGGGAGAAAGCCATGAGTTCCGTGCTTTGCTTTCTACTCCTCTGGAATTCCATGGCTCTCCTTGGTATTGAAACTGCACTCCTTGGTAGGTGAACTTGGTCTTGGCTGGATTTCTTGTTGATCTTCTGGGGGAGGGTCCTGCCATAGTGATTCTCAAGTGTCTTTGCCCCAGGCGGAATTGCACCACCCTTACCAGGGGCCGGGCTGAGTGGTCCACTTGGGTTTGCTTTCAGGAGCTTTTGTTCCCTGAGCGCTTTCCTTAGATTTCCAGAAGAGAAGAATAAAAATGGCGGCCTCCCAGTCTCCAGCCTGGAGAAGCCGAGAGCCCAGGGTCCCACTCCTCAGTGCGCCCTCAGAGAACAGTGCCCAATTACTCCCGTCTCCTTGGCCTCCGGCCACGCTCCGAGCTCACCGAGCCTGCGACCGGTTCAAGGTAACCCCGAGCTGGGAGCTCACTCCTCGGCTGTCTCTGTAGCCGGCTTCCCCGTTCTAATACCTGCAAGCTCTGCGACACTCAGACACCCCCAATCCTTCTGTGACCCTGTGGGACCTGAGGCCACGCTGACCCCGCGTGGGCTTCACCCCAGTTTAGCCTCTGGAGCGATGTCCCTCAGCGGAATAGACTTTTAAAAGTCCTGATTTTGTGCTCCGTTGCTCCGCCGCTTTCCGGGAGCCGGCCCCTCCCGCCGCGATCTATCTTCCCATTGCTTTGGATTCACTTCTCTGCCAGTCCTACCTTTAAGAAAGTGGTTGATTTTCTGTTTCTAGAATTGCTGTTCTTCTTCTCTTCGATCTCCCGTTGGATTTGTAGGGGTTTGCAATCTTTAGATAAGCTATCTAGCTGATCTCCCGCTACCTGAAGTAGTATCAGCCTGCTACTTCTGTGCCATCTTGACTCCTCCCCTCATTTTTTTTTATTTTAAAATTCTTTAAATGATAATTGACTAAAAACAAAAATGATAAAATATTGTGGGGTTTGTAATATATGTAGAAATAAAAAGTCTTTAAATTTAATTTTTTGATGTGGTTGAGTTTAAGTCTACCATCTTGCTATTTGTTTTCTTTTCTTTTTTTTTTTTTTTAAGATTTCATTTTAAACGTATCACACTGTTTTAATTACCATGCATTTTCCTCATCTCTGATAGGACAAGTTTCCCCCTCCCCCATATTTTTTTCTTTCTTAAAGCTTCTCTTAGCTAGAAAAATATCCCTAATTTTCTTAAAATGAGAACCTCTCTTAATCTTCTACTTTGTGAGAAAGGCCTGTTCTGAATTTCTAGACACAGAAG
The DNA here is from genome assembly GCF_010015895.1 of Lontra canadensis. Lineage (NCBI taxonomy): Eukaryota > Metazoa > Chordata > Mammalia > Carnivora > Mustelidae > Lontra > Lontra canadensis. The sequence continues at coordinate 16,946,235 of NW_022631014.1, read as the reverse complement.
CAAGAGTTCTCTCAATGCAGAAAAGGTTCCATTTGAAGAAGCCAGGATTGAGGAGGCTCTCAATAAATGATGGCAAAATCCATTTAAATGGGGCTTGTGTCATTTTTAAGAGACCAGTCTCTCTAATGGTTATGGAATCGTCAGTTTTCATCCTGATGCCTTCCTTGAGAGGGAATTAGTGAAAACATCGTGACACCAGGTAATGAGACAAGGTAGAAAGAGGGAGAGGAAACGCTTCTAAAGAATTTAGAAAATATATTGTTGATTCTCTGTAGGTACAGGAAAGGGGCTCCATCTTTTGTTTTGGTTGGAATTTAGCTGCAAAAGAGAACTTGACCCCAAGTGGGTGCCCAGTTGCCATTCAAGAAGTTCCCACTCCTTCTCCTCTTTCTTGTCTCTGCTCAAGACACCTTACCAGAGAGGCCTTCCCTGACCAACCTACATAAAATAGCTCTCTTTCCCTCTTCCAGCACCTTCTTGTTGTCTTGACAGGTATATGAGCTCTTGGAAGACAAGTCTGGGCATACGTCAATGCCATATGTTTATTTATATCATGAAGCAGTTTGTCGTTCTCAGTCTTGTTTTCTGCCTCATCATCATTTCTGCTTAATAGCGCTTATTACTAGGGAGCTAAGTGGGAAGGGAGGGCAGGGGTGCCAGAGGGAAGGCTTATCAGAATCTCCAAGAGGAGGTACATTTAGGGGAACCTTCCTACCAAAAGATGGTGCCTTTGCCCCCATCAGTGCACATGCCTCACCCTGGAAATCACTCGTTGGCAGCATTTAGTGAGGACAGACGTGTAGAGGCTATGCACGGAAGATATGTGCACTCACATTCAGATTCAGCCTGCATCCACAGTGGGCACCAAGGGTCTGGCCTTCCTCTGGACACCCTGGGCTGAGTTATTGAATTCTTCCTGCAGCCTTGTAGAGCACGAGTTATTATTGCATTTTACAGGGGAGGAAGTGGTTCCAAGGACCAAAACTCATCAATTCTAACTATGTTGTATTGTGAATTTTGAAAGTTTGCTGTTGCCTTTTTAAAAATCTCTAGTATTTTAAGACATTTTCATACTTAAGTTGGTGAAACTACAGAGAGCTTAGAATCATTGTGGGAACAATCATTGGGGTTGCTTGGGATCATTGGCAGAGAAGTCAAGCAGGGTCCCTCCGGACAGTTCCAGAAGCTCTTGGCAAGTGTTGTCACCAGGAAGGTGGAGCTGTCCCCTTCCTATGCCCCTCTCCTCTGTGTGTACTTCAGCTGCGAGGCACCAGTTTGGACATCATTGAAGAAGATGCCTGAGACATAAAGCAGGTCGGTTCCTATTTCTCACACCTCTGTGGAAAATCCAGAACCCAAAGCTTGTGTCCAGCCATTCCTGAGATGCCTTTGGCTTGGCTTTTGATCCCATCTCATGACACAGCTGCCACTCTTTGAAGACATTAGTCTGGCAGCACGGAGGGGTAGTGGCCTCATCTGTTGGTCACCGCCTACATACTTAGCACAGTGCCTGCCACATAGGACACTCAATAAATAGCACAGAAATGAAAGTATGAATGAGTGGGCAAAGGAAGGAATCAACACACACATGCAGGAGTCCACTCTTCCTTCCACTCTAGCAGGATGTAGACACAAGTCTCCTTCCTTGCCGTTGCCCTTGCCTAAAGTCATGTCTGTTGAGGAAGAGGCTGACCTCAGGTGGGCCAGGGACCCTGAAAGTGCACTTACCCAGTCCACCCTGGTACCAGCATCCTCACACACTTCTCCCCACACCTCTGCCCCACAAACCTCATGCATCCGTGAGTGTCCTCTGAGCCATACATTTTAAAATAAGTGAAATAAAAACGCTAATATCAAATGAAGTTCATCATAACTGAGCCTTCCCTGGGGTTTCCAGAAAAGCTCTCCACTACATTTAACTCTAAGTCAAAATGTAGTCTAGAACACATCACTTTTTAAAGGAAAAGCTGTCCGCTCTCCAAATAGGGCTATGGCTTTGTAAGTCATTCTCCAAGGATTCAATCCAACCTCCCAGCTCCCAGCAACCCAGGACAGTGCTCTGGTTCCATTCCAAAACTTGAGAGCAAGCTGAGGCTTTCCATTGTAGAGGTCATTAACATGCTTCTGAATGCCAAGAGTTTTTGTGTAACCCCGGAGTGGAGAGCTCCCCCTATTATATACTTGAAGTACGAAGATTCTTGGTTGCAAATAATAAAGACCCAATTCGAAGTTTAAAAGAGGCAATACATTGGTTCATGTAATGGACGAGTCCAGGGGTTAACCTTGGGCTTGAGTAGATCCAAGTATTTGAAGTACAGCAGCAGAATCCTGTCTCTTCCCACTGTCAGATCTGCTTTGTCCAGAATACCACAAATATCCCCCCCCTAGGTGATGGCAGGGTGGCGCCAGCAGCTCCAGACTTTCATTCCGCCATGGAGTCAGCCCAGCAGAAGGGCAGCATGTTCTTCCAAGAACAACAGTAAAAACCTCCATCTTGACCTTGATTGGCAGGTCTGTGTCATGTGACCACTCACATGCTGACAGGGGAGTGGAGCCAGCTTTTCCAGAACAACATAGGCTGTACTGAGAAGGATGGGTGAGTGTCCCAAAAGGAAAGGAGCTGTCCTTTTGACCAAAGAATGAGGGGAATGTGTACCCCAATGTTCATAGCAACAATGTCCATAATAGCCAAACTGTGGAAAGAGCCAAGATGCTCTTCAGCAGACAAATGGATAAAGATGTGGTCCATATATACAATGGAATATTACTCAGCCACCAGAAAGGATGAATACTCAACTTCTGGGTCAACATGGATGGAACTGGAGGACATTATTCTGAGTGAAATAAGTCAAACAGAGAAAGTCAATTATCATATGGTTCCACTTACTTGTGGAGCACAAGGAATAGCACGGGGAACATTAGGAGAAGGAAGAGAAAAGTGAAGGGAGGGGACTCAGAGAGAGAGACAAAGCATGAGAGAGTGTGGACTCTGAGAAACAAACTGGGGGTTTTAGAAGGGAGGGGATAGGGGGATATATTAGTCCGGTGATGGGTATTAAGGAGGGCACATATTGCACGGGGCGCTGGGTGTCGTACATAACAATGAATCATGCGACACTGCATCACAAACTAACGATACACTGTGTGGTGACTAACATGACACAATTAAAAAAGAAAAAAAAAGACTGAGGGGCACAGTCATGACTATCCCCAACCAGGACAATTATGAACCCTCAGCTGCAGAGCTAAGATACCTGCATGTCCTTCCTGGAGGTCAGTGGCTCAGGGAGCAGGGCAGCATGCAGAGGTACAACCTGGAGAACAGTTATTTTCTAGAGTTGCAGTTCTTCTGTGCTTTAAAGCTATCAAATAAATCATACGCCCAGATGTTATGATTTCCAAGGACAAAGTCTTCTGTATTTTTTTTCTGCTGTATTATTTTACATTCTGAAAATAGCTTTATGGGTTTTTGATAAAAATGACAGATACTAAAAAAAAAAATGACAGATATTCTTTGTAGTAAATTAAAATGCTGTAGGAGAATGCACTGAAGAGAGCCAGTCTCTCCACTGACCCTGTGACTCACATATGTGCATGGTTGAATTTTGAATCCCTGCTCAGGTACTTTGCTCCTTTGAGCAAGATAGTCAATCTCACTACAATTCAACTTAGCATCTCTCCAAATGAGGCTCACCCTTGTGGAATTGTTATAAGAAATCACTGAGCCCTTACATTGTGACAGGCAACTTATTGCTTGTGTTACATCGTTTATCCTCAAACAGCCTTAGGAGGCGGTTACTGTCATCCCCATCTTATAGAGGAAGAAACTGAGGCTTAAAGACAGGAATTTGCTCAAAACCACACAGGTAGTAAATGCCTGGGCCGGTCTGCGCCTGCCCCAGCACTCATGGTCTTACTCCTTGTGCTATGCTCTATGAATTAAACAAAATGATTTGAGGAAAACTTTTGGCAGAATGCCTAAGACAGAGAAAGCACTCATATAATTGTGTCCATCTGTATTAATAGCAATGATACGGGTGATATAGTGCAGTTTTACATAAAAGGGATGATACATTCAGTATCAATAAGCATCTAAATGCCATCGTGTAGACCAAACCTGAGTAGACGAGTTGATGCTTGCCTTCTGCCCTTTTGCCTTCCTTCCCGTGCTGCACGTAGGGACCATACGTGGGCTTTGCTATGGAGCAGCTTCTTCTCTGGGGCTTTTTTTTTCAATGTGGGGCCACCTTGAGGGTTTTAGAATCTCACACCCAGGTGAGGAGCAAGCTTTCTGGTATAAGCTTTCTGAAAGATTGACATCTTTGAGCCCAGTGATTCTGCTTCTAGAATCCATTAGTGCAGTCATATTTAGTTGCCAATATATGCATTATAAAGTTGGGTTTTTAAAAAAGATTTTATTTATTTGACAGAGAGAGAGAGATCACAAGTAGGCAGAGAGAAGAGAGGGGGAAGCAGGCTCCCCACTGAGCAGAGACCCTGATGTGGGGCTCGATCTCAGGACTCTGAAATCATGACCTGAGCCGATGACAGAGGCTTAACCCACTGAGCCACCCAGGAGCCCCTATAAAATTGTTTTTAATAGAAAATGAAATGGGAAAAATTCAGTGTCCAAAGATAGGAGATCAGGTACATAAAGCAGGCTGCATCTATACTGTGGAGAACCCGGGGGCTGCTAAAGATGCTGCGGGGAAGACTATGAAAGGACATTAAATTCAATCAGGAAGAGTAACTGAAAAAGAAAAGGTTTAAAACAATGTAACTTCATCACTAACCAGATTTTATTGAGTGTCTACTGTGTGCCCTACATTGGGTTTATGCACTTAGATACAGGAGTGTGGACAAAAACCCTGTTATCCATGAGATAATTATGTTCTATTGGAAAGGAGAAGTAGATAATAACAATATAACATCAAGCACCTACGTGGCTAATTCGGTTAAGCATCTGTTTGCCTTCAGCTCAGGTCATGACCCCAGGGTCCTAGGATCGAGTCCCACGTTGGGCTGGCTCCCTGCTCAGTGGGGAGCCTGCTTCTGCCTCTTCCTCTGCCTCACCCCCCCCCCCGCTCATGCACACTCCCTCTCTCAAATAAATAAAATATTTTTAAAATTTTAAAAATAAAGGGTCTATCCATCAAGAAGTATTACAATTACAATTGTAAATATTTATGCCCTTAACTTCAGAGCCCCCCAATATATAAATCAATAACAAATATAAAGAAACTCATTGATAATAATACAGTAATAGTTAATGTTGAAACCCCACTTATAGCAATGGACAAATTATCTAAAGAGAAAATCAACAAGGAAACAATGACTTTGAATGATACCCTGGATCAGATGGACTTAACAGATATATTCAGAACATTTCATCCTAAAGCAGTAGAATACACATTCTTTTCAAGTGCACATGGAACATTCTCCAGAACAGATCACATACTGGGTCACAAGTCAGGCTTCAACAGGTGCAAAAAGATTGAGACCGTACCATGCATATTTTCAGACCACAATGCTATGAAACTTAAAGTCAATTACAGGAAAAAATTAGGAAAGACCGCAAATACATGGAGGTTAAGGAACATCCTACTAAAGAATGAATGCATTGACCAGGAAATTAAAGAAGAAATTAAGAAGTACATGGAAGGAAATGAAAACACAGCAGTCCAATACTTTTGGGATGCAACAAAGGCAGTCCTAGGTAGGAAGTATATTGCAATACAGGCTTACCTCAAGAAGCAAGGAAAGTCTCAAATATGCAACTTAACCTTACACTTAAGGGAGCTAGAAAAGGAACAGCATGTACATCCAGCAGAAGGAAAATAATAAAGATCAGAGAAGAAATAAACAATATAGAAACAAAAAACGAGTAGAACAGATCAATGGAGCTGAGAGCTGGTTCCTTGAAAGAATGAATAAGATTGATCAATCCCTAGCCAGACTTATAAAAAAAAAAAGAGAGAGAGAAAGGTACCAAATAAAATCAGGAATGGAAGTGGAGAGATCACAACCAATACCACAGAAATACAAATAATTATAAGAGAATATTATGAAAAATTATATGCCAACAAACTCGACAATCTGGAAGAAATGGACAAACTCCTAAAAACATGCAAACTACCAAAACTGAAACAGGAAGAAATAGAAAACTTGAACAGACTCCTAATCAGCAAAGAAATTCAATCAGTAATGAAAAATCTCTCAACAAACAAAAGTCCAGGGTCAGGTGGCTTCCCAGGGGAATTCTATGAAACATTTAAAGAAGAATTAATACCTATCCTTCTCAAACTGTTCCAGAAAATAGAAATGGAAGGAAAACTTCCAAACTTCTTGTATGAAGCCAGAATTACCTTGACAAATACCCCACCAAAAAGAAGAATTACAGGCCAATATCCCTGATGAACATGGATACAAAAATTCTCAACAACATACTTGCAAATCAATCCAATGGTACTTTTAAAAAATTATTCATCACCCTCAAGTGGGATTTATTCCTAGGCTGCAGGGGTGGTTCAATATTTGCAAATCAATCAATGTGATACACTACATTAATAAAAGAAAGAATAAGAGCCACATCATCCTCTCAATAGATGCAGAAAAAACACTTGACAAAATACAGCATCCATTCTTGATTTAAAATGCTCAATAAAGTAGAGATAGATGGAACACACCTCAACATCATAAAGGCCATATTCAAAGGATCCACAGCTAATATTATCCTCCGTGGGGAAAAACTGAGAACTTTTCCTCTACCATCAGGAACATGACAGGGATGTTCACTCTCACCTTTTCTATTTAACATACTACTGGAAATTTTAGCCTCAGCAGTCAGATAACAAGAAGAAATACATCCAAATGAGCAAAGAAAAATTCTAACTTTCACTATTTGCAGACGACATGATACTGTATAAAGAAAACCCAAACAACGCCACCAAAAAATTGCTAGAACTAATACAGGAATTCAACAAAATTGCAGGATACAAGATCAACATACAGAAATCTGTTGCATTTCTATACAGCAATAATGAAGAAGAAGAAAAATCAAGGGGTTATCCCATTTACAATTGCACCAAAAACAGTAAGATACCTAGGAATAAACCTAACTAAAGAGGTAAAAGATCTATAGTCTGAAAACTATAGAACACTTATGAAAAAACATTGATGAGGACACAAAGAAATGGGAAAACATTCATGACCGTGGACTGGAAGAACAGACATTATTAAAATGGCTATGCTACCCAAATCAGTCTACACACTTAATTCAATCCCTATCAAAATACCACCAGCATTTTTCACAGAACTAAGGCAAACAATCCTAAAAGACCCCAAATAGCCAAAACAATCATGAAAACAGAAAAGCAAAGCTGGAGACATCACAATTCTAGACTTGAAGCTGTATTACAAAGCTGTAATCATCAAGACAGTATGATACTGGCACAAAAATAGGTAAATAGATCAGTAGAACAGAGTAGAGAACCCAGAAATGGACCCTCAGCTCTATGGTCAACTAATCTTTGACAAAGCAGGAAAGAATGTCCAATAGAAAAAAGACAGTCTCTTTAATAAATGGTGTCGGGAAAACTGGACAGCAACATGCAGAAGAATGAAACTGGACCACTTTCTTACACCATACACAAAAATAAATTCAAAATGGATGAAAGACCTACATGTGAGCAGGAAACCATGAAAATCCTAGAGGAGAACACAGGCAACAACTTTTTTGACCTCAGCCACAGCAACTTCTTACTAGACATGTCACTGTAGGCAAGGGAAATAAAAATGAACTATTGGGACTTCATCAAGATCAAAACCTTCTGCGGAGCAAAGGAAATAATCAACAAAACTAAAAGGCAGCCTACAGAATGGGAGAAGATATTTGCAAATGACATATCTGATAAAGGGCTAATATCCAAAATCTGTAAGGAACTTATCAAACTCAACGCTCAGATAATCCAGTTAAGAAATGGGCAGAATCTCCCTGATGGCTAATAATGATGAATATTTTTCTTGTGTGTGTTAGCCATTTGTATGTCTTCTTTGGAGAAGTGTCTGTTCATGTCTTCTGCCCATTTTTTTGACGTGATTATCTGTTTTGTGTGTGTGGAGTTTGAAGAGTTCTTTATAGATCTTGGATATTAGCCCTTTGTCTGTAGTGTCATTTGCAAATATCTTCTCCCATTCCGTGGGTTGCCTCTTTGTTTTGTTGACTGTTTCCTTTGCTGTGCAGAAGCTTTTGATATTGATGAAGTCCCAAAAGTTCATTTTCGCTTTTGTTTCCTTTGCCTTTGGAGACATGTCTTGAAAGAGATTTCTGTGGCTGATGTCAAAGAGGTTACTGCCTATTTTCTGTTCTAGGATTCTGATAGATTCCTGCTTCATGTTGAGGTGAGATACCACCTTACACCAGTTAGAATGGCCAAAATTAACAAGACAGGAAACAACATGTGTTGGAGAAGATGTGGAGAAAGGGGAACCCTCTTACACTGTTGGTGGGAATGCAAGTTGGTGCAGGCACTTCGGAAAACAGTGTGGAGATTCCTTAAGACATGAAAAATAGAGCTTCCCTATGACGCTGCAATTGCACTACTGGGTATTTACCCCAAAGATACAGATGTAGTGAAAAGAGCCATCTGTACCCCAATATTCACAGTAGCAATGGCCACAGTCGCCAAACTGTGGAAAGAGCCAAGAAGCCCTGCAAGAGATAAATGGAGAAAGAAGATATGGTCCATATATACAGTGGAGTATTATGCCTCCATCAGAAAGGATGAATACCCAACTTTTGTATCAACATGGATGGGACTGGAGGAGATTATTCTGAGTGAAATAAGTCAAGCAGAGAGTCAATTATCATATGGTTTCACTTACTTGTGGAACATAAGGAATAACACAGAGGGTATTGGGAGTTGGAGAGGAGAAGTGAGTTTGGGGAAATTGGAGGGGGAGATGAACCATGAGAGACTATGGACTCTGAGAAACAAACTGAGGGTTTTGGAAGGGAGGTGGGTTGGGGGTTGGGTGAGCCTGATGGTGGGTATTAAGGAGGGCATGATTGCATGGAGCACAGGGTGTGGTGCATAAACAATGAATCTTGGAACACTGAAAAAAAAAATCTAAAAAAAAAAAAGAAGAAATGGGCAGAAGACAATAATAGACACTTTTCCAAAGAAGACATCCAGATGGCCAACTGACACATGAAAAGATGCTCTATATCACTCATCATCAGGGAAATATAAATCAAAACCCTGATGAGATATCACCTCACACCTATCAGAATTTTAATGAAAATTTTAATGAACAACACAAGAAATAGCAGGTGTTGGTGAGGATGTGGAGAAAGGGGAACCCTCTTACACTGTTGGAGGGAATGCAAGCTGGTGCAGTCACTCTGGAGAACAGTATGGAGATGACTCAAACAGTTAAAAATAGAACTACCCTACCACCCAGAAATTGCACTACTAGGTATTTATTCAAAGGATAAAAAAATACAAGTTCAAAAGGGTACATGCGCCCTGATGTTTATAGCAGGCTTATCAACAATAGCCAAACTATGGAGAAAGCCCAAATGTCCATCAATGATGAATGGATAAAGAAGATGTGATACACACACACACACACACACACACACACACACACACACGAAATGGAATACTACACGGCATCAAATGAAATCTTGCCATTTGTAATGACGTGGATGGAGTTAAAGTGTGTTGTGCTAATTGAAATAAGTGAGTCAGAGAAAGACAAGTACCATATGATTTCACTCATGTGTAATTAGGAAACAAAACAAATGAACATATGGGAAGGGAGGAAAAAGTGGGGGAGGCAAACCATAAGGACTCTTAATGACAGAGAACAAACAGGGTTGTTGGAGAGAGGTGGGTAGGGGATGGGCTAGATGGGTGGTCATGGTATTAAGGTGGGCAATTCTTGTGATGAGCACTGGGTGTTGTATGTAATTGATGAATCACTGAATTCTACTCCCCAAATCAATGTTACAGTGTATGCTAACAACTAGAATTTAAATAAAAATTTGGAGGGAAAAGTAAATAGCTGCAATCCATTCCAGAAAAGTCATTAACCAATACACCAATATATTAACTTATAAATAACTATATACGATTATATATAATTACACATCAAGGGCAGAGTAGTACTCTGGAAAAATGGAGAGAGAAAATGAAAGTGATAGAAGATGTGATGGTGTGATCTTGGTATTCATTTTTTTTTTTAAAGACCTATTTATTTTAGAGAGACAGTGTGTGAGTGTGTGCAGTTCGGTGGGGGGGGCGGTTAGAGGAGCAGTGGGAGAGCATGAGAGAGAATCTCAAGCAGGATCCCCAGTGAACACAGAGCCCTATCTCAGGACTCTGAGATCATGACCTGAGATGAAACCAAGAATCGGCTGATTTATCGACTGAGCCCCTCAGGCACCCCTGGCTGTGGTATTCTAGTGAAGGTGGTCAAGCAAGGCTCACAAGGGGTGACATTTGTGCGGGGACTTGAATGAAATGACATACGGAACTGTGAGCCATCTGCAAGATCAAAGCCTTTGTGATCCCATGTGTGTTAAAGGACCGTGTGTGTGTTGTTGTCCTGGAAGTCCCTCACATGCGCTCAGGAGCAAGCCCATCCGCAACTTCTCCTCTTCAGTGAAGTCACAAACCTTCTAGGAGGCGTGCCCCTCTACTGCCAACATCACTGCTTCCTGGCCATTCTCGGTGGCTGCCCTGACCGCCTTGCAGCCTTTGTCTGCTGAATTGCTCTCTATCAGAAGAGGGAGAGCATCCTCCGTCGTGAAAAAACGTGCTCTCTCAGAACAGGGCTGGCCCTGGGGCCCCTTCTGGGGCACCGGTAGTCTTTATATCAAGACTGGCTTCCCCGTGTGTGTATGCATGTATGTGTGCACATGTGCGCATGTGCACACACAACACCAGTTCCTGGACTTCTCCCAATCTGCATAGGCTGATTAGGTCCTCGGGGATCCCCTTGAGAAGAAGCTGGAAGAGGACCATCTTTGTCTGTCCCGGCTGTGATAAAGAAATACCACAGACTGAGTAGCTTATGAACAACAGAAACTTACTTCTCACTATCCTGGAGGTTGGGAAGTCTCATATCAAGGCACCAGCAGTCTCAGTGTCTGGTGAAGAGCTGCTTCCTACTTCCTAGATGGCCATCTTCTCACTGTGTCCTCACATGATAGAAGGGGTGAGGGAGTGTTCTAGGGTCTCTTTTGTAAGGACACTATCTCATTCATGACACCTCCCCTCTCAGAGCCCCCACCTCCAAATAACATCACATTGGGGATTAGGTTTCAACATGACTTTTGTGGGAACACAAACATTTGGTTCATAATAAACATTCTTCAGATATCAAGAACTTTTGGGTGATTTTTTTAAAATCTTCTTTTATTTGTTTTTATTTTAGTGCTTTTACATTAATGCATAATACCTGTTTTTTTAAAAAAAAAATCAAACAATATAAAATGATAGTCAACTTAAAAAGTTGGGGCACCTGGGTAGTTCATTCAGTTAAGAGCCGATTCTCGAATTTGGCTCAGGTCATGATCTCAGGGACCTGGGATCAAGCCCCACATCAGGCTCCCTGCTCAGTGGGGAGTCTGCTTCTCCCTCTGCTCCTCTCCCCACTCATGCGTATGTATGTGTGCTCTCTCTCTCTCAAATAAAATAGAACAAATCTTTAAAAAAATAAATAAATAAAAATAGTCTTATGCCCCCATCTGCATGCAAAATCCCAATGTCCCAAGCAAGCACCTGGAAACATTTCTTGGGGTTACTACTATAATTGTAACTCACGTGCTTATCTTACCATTTCTTGATTTGTCAACTCCAGACCTTCATAAGTAGCCTACTTCTTGCTACCTCTTTCCCTTCCCCACAAAGTTTTATTAAAGTTTTATTAAAACCTTTTATTAAAACAGAATGACCTCTATCACTTTAAATAACACATTTAAGCCACTATTGTTGTCCTTATGATTTATTTTTTATTTTTTTAATCATTTTTTTATTTATTTTCAGCATAACAGTATTCATTGTTTTTTGTACCACACCCAGTGCTCCATGCAATCCGTGCCCTCTCTAATACCCACCACCTGGTTCCCCCAACCTCCCACCCCCCCCACCTCTTCAAACCCTTCAGATTGTTTTTCAGAGTCCATAGTCTCTCATTGTTCACCTCCCCTTCCAATTTCCCCCAACTCCCTTCTCCTAACTCCCCATGTCCTCCATGCTATTTGTTATGCTCCACAAATAAGTGAAACCATTTGATAATTAACTCTCTCTGCTTGATTTATTTCACTCAGCATAATCTCTTCCAGTCCCGTCCATGTTGCTAGTTTAGAAGCCTACCTGGACTCCCTCAGTGTAGGATGAGGAAATTAGCATGTGAATCATCTCTGTGCCGGGAACCACAGAATCCTCTTTCTGCATTCAGGCTTCTGCCACGCTAGCTGGTAACTTGATTTTGCTTTCAGCAAAAAGGGCAAATGTCTTGACAGTGAGGATCTTTCTTGCTTTCTTTGTCTGTAAATAGGGTGTGAAAAGTTAATGGCATTTTAATATTCTATATAAAATTATATTGTACCTATTTTATATATAATATAATATAATATAATATAATATATATCATTTGCTAATGACCAGAATCTTGCAGTGAAGTCCATAGAAAGAAGGAAATATAATCTTTGGCCGTGAACCTGGGCCACCTGAAGAAGAATGGGCCATTCACCTCCCTTCTGCTTCAGGAGTTGACAAGTTCTTAACAGTTTTTATTTGCTTCTCGTTGAGACCATCACTTTCTGCAGCCACTTTTTAGTTGTGCTTTTGTTTTTCCTGGGGTTTCTGATTCTTTTTTCTTATTGACAAAAGAAGGCTGTGGTTCCTTCTTCACTGTCTCTCCTCATTCATTGGGCTTCTTAATCCTGTGCTCATTGACTGTGTGCACCCCCTACCCCCTCCTTTCAGATCTGCTATGCCCCGACATCTAGGACTTCCGTCCATCGCAACCCTGGACTAACTCCCTCTTTCTAGAGTCCCATGATTTCCACTTTCTTGGATTTTTTTTTTTTTTTTTTTTGCTCCCCTAAGTATACCTTAACAGTTTTTCTTCCTAGAAAGCACACCGATTTTCTGAGACCTTACATGTCTGAAAGTATTTTTATTTGGCTCTTATCTGATGATAGTTTGGCTGAGCATAGAGTTCTGAGGCCTTGCCATTTCTTCTCTGGGCTTAGAAAAGCCATGCTCCACTGTCTTCTAGCATTCAGTGTTCCTGATTTCAATGTTTAATGTCATTATTATTTTTCTTCATTTACAAAAATACCCTTTTTTTTCCTGCCTAGAAGCCTCATCTTGTAGGGTCTTCATGAAGACGTATCTCCTTTGTCTGCTGTACTTTGTGTTGTAATCAATTTATTCTGATTTGCCACTGGTAGACTCTTTAAACCCTAAAGACTTTTGCCTTTCTTAGCTTGCGGCCATTTTCTTCTGTTATGTGATTGATTTTTTTTTCCCTCTCACTCCTCCCTAGAATCTTGTTAGATGCTGAGGCCACTGAATTCATCCTCATGTCTCTTCCTCTGATATGTCCCATCTTTTTTACTTCCTCCTCTGCATTCTGGAAAGTTTATATTGATTTTAACTTTTAGACCTTCTGTTACTTTTCTTTCCCCAATCATATGTTCTATGTTCCAGAAAACATTGTCTTCTGATTACTTAATTTTCACACCACCTAGTGTTGTGTGGATAGGATGTGGTGTCTTTTTCAAATCAGTTATTTATTAGAATTTTTAAAGTTATTTTCATTACCCTAGATTACCTTCATTTCCCTTTCTAAAAATTTGCTCTTAGTTTTTCTAGGTCCTTCTTTCCCATGGCATTGGATTGTTTCAAATATCTACTGATCCACAGTTATCTATACATATTTTTAACAAAGGACTTTGCTGGTTAATAAAGGTGACTTACATGGGTAGGTTAGTATTCCCAGGAGACCTCCCCTGTGAAAAAGGGGTGGGTGTGCTGACCGACAACTCCCAAGTTTATTAGCCAGTCAGCCACCTGGCAGGCCCGGCTCTAGGGTAGATGAGTAGGATCTGGTGGGCAGTGTGTGGGGGCTCCCCCAGGGCTGCAGAAGGAGGGTTTCATTACAGGTGTAACCCTTATATTCAAGTCCTAGTCTTCTCCAAGTAGGTTGTTTAGTTTTATTAGAGGACTATGTTCTGTTTGGGGCCTAAGGATACAACAACCTTGGGTCAGTTGTCCAGCTGATCGGGAATTGGAATAAGGACCAATGGTTGCCTACACAACCATTAAATCAGCTTTCTGAATTCTGTGTTACAACCAGTCCTGCTCTTGGCACCAACCAGTTCCAAATTAGACATCTTGGTCCGAGAGGCCCAGCTCCAGTGCCTACCTGGAGGGCAGTGTTTTCTCTGATCTTTATGCAATCACTCACTTCCGATTTTCTAGAAATATGTCAAAATCTCTGGTTCTACTCTCACCCCCATTCTTCATCTGCATTGACTTTTCCCTCTGGCTACCTTATCCCTGGCATCTGGGGAGCGAGAGGCCTTTGTATTCATTTTACTTTTCTGAATTCTCTATAATGAGTACCTGTTATTACATTCACAATAAAAGGTACAGCAAGAGCTATTCTTAAGATGGAAGGGATTCGGAAGTACTGAGCCAAAACCAGAAGCATCCTGACAGCATTCTGTATTGACCATTCCAGCCTGAGCAAGAAACTGCTTCCCTCAGTACTTCTAGCTGAACGAATAAGTGGCTGCAGAATCTTGTCCTAGAGCCTGTGTCTCTCTTGTGCTTTGTACGTCCCCAGGCTGAATTAGAGGTGTTGTTAATGCAGCACGAGCATCAAGTGCAGAGCCTGCTATGAAGCAGGTGCGTCCGTGAGTGGCTTTGAATGGCAGGCACTCACCCACCTGCTGCTGGGTGGACTCAGGCACATGCTTCGCTGGTCTTACATCCAGCCACTCGCTCACCCCAGGCAACTGGCAGGTGCTGTGTTTGTTTGTTTAAAGAGAGACTGTCTTTAATAACAGCAGAGGTTTGGAGGAAGGGAAGAACAGAGCAAAGGGCTCGCAAAGAGACCGCTGGCAAAGTGCCTTTTTGTGCATGGTAATCGTGTCTGCGCCAGCCCCGAAGGCCCTGGGACAGGGTCACTGCTGCTGGGACCGGAAGCTGTGGCGTCACTGCCAGCCTCCTGGGCTGAGTGCTCGCTGCCACTAGGGATGGGACTGACACTGTGACTCTGGCTGTAGCTGCGGCTCCACTGGCCACCCCCATCTCTGCCACTGTCTGAATCGTTGTCACCGCCATGGGCTGGCTGCGTCCTCAGCACCAGAGTCAGTGTCATGTTCCAAGTCTACATCCCTGGTGAATATCTCTTTGTCTGGGTGGCCTGGGCCTCGTCCTCACTGCTGTCATCCTGGCTGCTACCGCCCTTGTCACTCACCTCATCCCTGTCATCTCTTCTGGGCTTGGCCCATCACCAGCTGAGGTGAAAGGGGTGCTCGGGCCAAATGTCTCTTGGCACCCCTAAGACCCGCTCGGTCTTGACCATGTGGTAACAGAGTACAGGACTTCTAAGAGCTGCATGAGAGGGAGCTGTCTTTTTGCCCACCGGTCCCTGTGGTCTGAGCAAGTCACAGGCCTGCCTGGATGCAAGAAGTCGAGAGAGATGCTGCTCCACATCTTGGTGGAAGGAGCTATGAAGTCCGGTGGCAACTTTTGCCGTCCGCCACTTCATAATTCCAGTCTTTGTCTCTCATTTTGTTTTCTTATTCTGTGTCTTCCTCAGGCTTCTGAGGACCCAGTCTCTGGAATGGTTCTACAGTAACGTGAAGAGCCGCTTCAAACGCTTTGGCAGCGCCAAGGTCTTGAAGAACCTGTACCGGAAACACCGGCTGGAGAGCGGGGCGTGCTTCGACGTTCTAGGTACGCTGGCGGCCCGCTGCTGTGGGAGACTTTGCGGGGCTGAGGGGATAAAAGGAGGCCTGGCTGGGAGGCCCTGTCCTCAACAGGACAGAGAAAGTTGCCTAAATACGTCTGATGAGGAGCAGAAATATGAGGACAAATACCAAAGATGCTGTGAAGTTTGAGTCGTCTGGTTCCCACATCCCCAGTGGGCTGTTGGGACCAAAATATTTCTAAGTATTGTGGACATTTTAATTGTAGGCCCCTGGAAATCAAAGATTCTCGATTATCTCCCCCTACAGATGAAACACTGGGAAGTCCTCTGTTTGATCATGTAGACCAGGCCTGCCCTCGGAGGGTATGCCCACCACTCCCCTTCCCTCCTGTTCCCAACCTCCACTCACACCAGGCCCAGAACCTGATGTAATGGGAGAGTCGGGAAAATACAGGCTTCTCTCCCAAGTAGCCTGGTGCTTGGATTTTGCCTTGCTGTTTTTATATACATAAGACAACCAATGTAATTAGAAAGAGAAATTATCTTCTTTAGTTCTATTAGACTAGCCAGTAGAAAGAAATCATTGTCACAATATGAACAGTCTGTCCTCTTTAAAAAGCCTGGTTTTTTTTTCTCTGTCTAAAGGCAGTTTTTTTTTCATCTCTTTGCTGACACAGGTAAATGCTTTTTATCCACGAGAAAGGGGGATGGAAGAAAGATCTCATCCGTCTCATTTGGAGCCTTTTCACTGTCATTATTTTACATTGTTGTATTCTCAATAAAGTCTTTGGCTGTGTCTTATCTAAAAATATGCCAGCCACTGAGACAGGGGGAAACAGGATGGAAGCATTAAACACAGAGAATCATTAGGGCCTTTTGTGGTGGTTGTTAGAATCTATCTTTCAAACTATTCAGGAAGCCTAAGCTACGAGAGCAGTGCTGAAGGCTTCCACAGATTATTTTTATCTTCTCTTTGCTGATTTCTCTAAAAAGTTTCTTCTCCAGGAAAGGAGGCAAAAGGAAGAAAGAGAGAGAGAGAACGAAAGAAAGCTTAAAAGTAATCTTATTAACAGTAGTTTTTCAAGCCAAAGACATATCTCACGAAAGTTCCAGAATATTATTGGCTCACCTGTTTGCGTCCCATCCTTTTCTTTCCTCTCATGTATGGCCTCAGGTCTGTTTTGTGTACCCCCTTAAGTGTCACCAAATTTCAGACCTCATAGGCGTTCTGTACTGCTTCATGAAAGATGAGAGGAAAAGCAAACATACCAGGAATCCTACCAGAGCAGGGCACAACTCTGATCTCTTCTTCTGTCTCTCTCAGGCCCCACAGGCGGATCAGGTGGATGGGAGCCCGAAGCGGGCCAGCTCAGGGCTTTGAAATTTTCAAGTGTCATTTTCTGAGGAAAACCACTTACTGGGGATAACCGTCTGCCTGATGGACACAGATGTGGGTTCTGGGCCCTCTGGGATTCAACAGCTCTTTCATTTGGCCTCAGGACAGCACTTGCTGCGTTGCATTCAGGGGACGGTCTACAAGCCATGGGAGCACTGGCTTCATCCGCTCTGTGTTCCCAAAGCGTGGCTCGACACCTGGCAAAGCCCACATCCTTTGTCTGGCACCAGTTTGATCTTAGAAGCATTCTGTGGGTACCAAGACCCTTCCCTGAACTATTAGAATCTATTGCTTTAATATGGTTAGAATCCATTTAAACTAAGACTTCCTTTGGATAAAAGTGAAGGGGAACAATCTGTGAGGTGATATTCAAGCCTGTTAAGCCATGATCATACAACAGTGAGATTTATTCTACACACCACCTAGAAAATTTAGTCACCCCGCAAGTATGGGCAAATCCTCTGGGGCAGAAATGGCCTCCTGGCTATGTCACCTGACTGGGGAGCCCTTGATCTTAGCTCCACCTGTCACCCAACACCCTCTCATCATTGTCCCCTGCCATCCTCAATCCTGACTATACATCAGAATCACCTAGGGGGCTTTAAAAAAACAAAAACAAAAACAAAAGCAAAACCCAGTGCCCAGGATCCCCTGCCATGCTCAGCCACTTATTTCTGTATCTGTGGAGGTGGGCCCAGTACAGGTATTTCTCTAGGTTATTTTAAGGCACAGCCAACGTGGAGAAGCCCAGCTAGCACTTGACCATAATTGGGGCAGTAGCATTCTGAATAAGATGGCTCCATCTTCAACTCTGGCTAAGGGCACTTGTTTGCAGAATTTTGATTGCCAGAACATTATACACAATATCTACGGCATGCAGGGCACATGCTCTGTTCCCAAACTGTTGAAGTGGAACCCCTTGTACCTATGAAATATCTTCACCCCCTGGACCAGCCATAGTCTGCCTTGACACATTCAGTCCATTGAAAATTCGTAAAAGTTCACCGAGTTCGCAGAATCTTCTGGGCCAGCCGTTACATGCATACCCTGCTCTGCTCTCTGTACTTCTGACCCTCCCAAGCTAGGCTTACTCCTCTGCAGCCCATATCAGGTGACCAGGAGAGGCCAGGCCTGAAAAGAGACCCATTAGTTCCATCAGGTAAATGTAAGATGTATTCATGACTTCAATAAACATTCAGTAAACATTTATTGAACACCCACTATGCGCCCACCTGGTTTAAGGGTGACAAGATGGGCAAGACCCTGCCATCTGGGAGTCAATATTCCAGTGGAGAAGTCAGATAAATAAGTACATTAAAAAAAAAAAAAAGTGTCCCAGGAAGCCTGGGTGGCTCAGTCGGTTCAGATGTCTGCCTTCAGTTCAGGTCATGGTCCGGGGGTCCTGGGATCAAATCCCTCATCAGGCTCCCTGCTCAGCCAGGAGTCTGCTTCTTCCTCTGCCTGCTGCTCTCCCTTCTTGTGCTTTCTCTCTGTGACAAGTAAACAAAATCTTTAAAAAAAAATTTTTTTTTTAAAGTAGTGTCCTATGGTAATGTGTGCTCACATGGGACACCTGATAGATTCAGCATGACATTTTTTTTTAAGATTATTTACTTATTTTTTTGATAGACAGAGATCACAAGTAGGCAGAGAGGCAGGCAGAGAGAGAGAGGAAGCAGGCTCCCTGCTGAGCAGAAAGCCCGATGCGATAGGGGGCTGGATCCCAGGATCCTGATATCATGACCTGAGCCGAAGGAAGTGGCTTAACCCACTGACCCACCCAGGCGCCCAGCATGACATTTTTAATAGTGACCCTAGAAAGGAGCATGGCATGAAAAAATAGAAGTGGTCATTATTAACATACTTAATCTCTAGGCAGTTGGATAATTAGCATATGCTTTCATTTAGTATTCAATAAATAAATGAGAGAAATAAACCCTGTTTTTACTCATAAATACTCTATAGCTATTTTTTACATGATTCCTGAAAAGTCTATTGAGTCTTGGGTCTATTGAGTCTTTCATCTGGGATTTGACTGACAAACATAGTCTTTTGACAATGCTGAGCCATGTGACATCAGAGGTTCTTCCAGCTCATGAAAGACATCATGTGTTATCTGACAGCTGTGTCATGCTTTTCCAGAACATTTCAGCCACTCTGTGCCATTCCCAGATGGCACTGAAGCTCCCACCTGTGAATTTCAAGGGAAACAGGGAGAAGTCCTGTCCCAGAAGGTTTAAAATTATGCAGAACCGGAGCTTGTCCTCTGGGCAGCTCAGTCTCCCAGTGATGTTTCCAGATCTTCTTTCTCCTCATACTCTCCTCCACGCTCCCCCATTCTCTCCACAGAGGACCTCACCTTCTCCTTCACAGGGCAGACAATATGTAACCGTGCACTGGATCCTGTCACCTTCCAGGAAGGTCTCAAGGTCACACATCCCTTCCCTCTTACTGAGCCAGCCTCTCTTTTAACTGGTTCCTTCCTATTGATTAGTAAACATGCCTGAGTCTCTCTGTTTCCAAAACCATTCCTGCACATACCCCACTTCCTTCCCTGCCTATCTTCCCAGTCGGTGGCAGGCACACTCCAGAGAGCACACAGAGCTCAGGGCTTCTGCTCTCTGCCCTTCCTCACTCCCCTCACCGAGCTATTCTCCGCAAAGCAGCCAGAGCGCACTTTTGGAAACACAAATCCGACCAGATCCCCTCCACGGAAGCTTTACTGGCTTTATGTGGCTGTTGGAATAAAGATCAAAACAGGGTATGGTCACCATGACCCGCATGGTGTGGATCTCCAGGCCCAGCCACTCTGCCTCGCGTTCAGGTCCCCAGATGCACCTGCCACCCTCACAGCCTGTCGTGTGCAAACTGTCTGCTCTGCCCCAGACACTTTCCCACCTCCCCGCACCTCTTTGGCTCATTACTCACTGTCCCTGCTAGACGCATTCGCTGTACTATGAAACACCCAATCAGAGCACTTAACATCTCTATAACTTTACATTGGTTTGTGTAAGCCTTTGACTGATGAATTTTTTCCCACTCCATCAAGTTTGTCAAGGCAGTGAGGATTTCTGGCTTTGGTCACCCATATACTAACACCCAGGCCAGAGTCTGGCACCTAGTATAAACACCTGTTCATAGACTCTTTGCTGGATGGATGAATCAATGCTGGATGTAGCCACACCAAAGGGAAATATCTGCGCTTGGAACCAGAGCTTGGGATTTGCAGAGAGGACTTATCTTAAAGCCTTGTGAGGAAACGGAGTCTCAGAAAGACAAAGAGTAAGTGAGCCATGACAGGCTACACATTAATGGCCTATTTCATAAAGGAGCTGTCTACTAAACCTGCCTCAAATACCTACAGCAGTTACCCTGAGGGTTTCCACAGGGGAGCCCCCATCACAGCCCATCCAAGAAAGCACAGCGTCTATTACATGTATTGAAGGCTTAGTTCAACGTAGCATTGATGGCATTTGCCCCCTTTTGAGCTAAGGCACATGGACCCATATTTATTTTCTTGGTTCTGCCAAACACTGTTTTCCATCAACATCCAATTCAAAACATTTTCCTTTAGCCACCTTCTGTGTAGGTGCTGTGTTGAGTCCTGAGGATACAACACAGAGAGTTGAAAATAATCCATCCTCTCCACATGCAGAAATCTCATAAAAATCCCCAACTTGAAAAGGGGCTTTAAAAAGGTCTTAGCTAGCTGCTGTTCCCAGACTGGAATTAAGATTAGGGTTGGTTGTGTATTCGATTCAAAGAAGACCAGAGGAGAGGCAGCGGGCCTTGAAAGATCAAACGCCATGGGTTGACCTTATCTCGCTCTGGGCTTGTTTCACATGGACTCCATTCTATGGAAGAGTAGGGTGACAGTTAAATCAATAGCTAAAGGCAACTGTTTGGGTCAGTGGCATAGACTGCAGCTGAAGACCAAACCCACAGCATCATGAGCTCTTATTCTTTCTCTCTTTCTAGAAAGGAAGCCAAGTGTCAGAGAGGTTAAGTAATGTGCCCGAGGTCACACAGCTAGTACTTTGCAGGTCCAGGAAATGACACCCTTACATCTCTCCAGCTTCGATCTATTGTTCTCTCTTTGATTCCACATTGCCTCCAAAGAAGGTACTGGAAGAAAGTCGAGGGAGGCAGCAGTGTTATACCAGGAATCACTGAGAGAAGAAAAAGGTGACTCATCAAAAGCTGTAGCATTATTGTGGAGCCCATTGATTCTCTAAATATCTGCAAGGCTGACTTCATTGGAGTGGGTCGTGATGGTCTGCCAGGGCTGTGACCATGCACCAGTCCTCACTGGGAACCTGTGATAATCCCATTCTCTCTCCCACTCCCTCCCTCCCTTCAGGAGGAAACTTTTTCGAGGCAAACCTGGAGAATGAAGGAAGTATTTCGGGCAGTGATTCAACATTTTATAGACAGTCAGAAGGTAAGTTTGCTTAAGAGTTTGCAGCTAATGGGAAGTTGAAGGAATAGAAGCGCCTTTAGAAACTCAGGGCCTCCCAGTTGCATTGTAACTGCTAGACACAACCCCTTCTCACTGGGTGGAAGTCTCCAGGGGTCTTCTTGTTGTTGCCATTCGTGTGTATCCATCATCAAAATTGGTGAGTACAGCCAAGGTGTGGCTGAGAGCAGTGCATTCGCTACCCAACCCCTGGATACCTTATATCCCCTGGTGAGCTCCAGTTCCAAGTCCATCTTCCAGAGCTAGAATATAATAATGAATACACTTGTGTAGTTCATATTAAAATATTCATAGAAACAATGTATCATGTACTGATTCACTTCTCCTTCTTTATACCAATATCATAGTCCCCTGAGAGTAGAAGTTAAAAGCAAAACAAACTGATGGTTTCAAATTAAACCTTCCCCATCAATTCAGCTCCTTCTCCAGCGTGCTGGACCTTGAAATCCTCCTGAGTCACCTGCTCCTACAACCCCTCTCCATGCTCTCTATTCTCTCCTTCAGGTACCTTCGCCTGGAGGTCCTATCCTCCTTCATCATTGCCGCCTAGAACTTCTCCCCGTGGTATGACACACTCCTGCGGGCTCCAGGCTCCTCCATTCACTGCTGAAGCTGAAATGCCCAGCACTGATTTGAGCCCAGAGTTCTAGACTCAGATTTCTGAAGCTTGTATCAATCCCTGTAGATCCTACAGGGATCCTAGCCTCTGCACATCCTAATCAAGCTCTCAGTCACCCAAGTTCCTAGCAGCTCTTTCTCCCAATTCTGTCCTTCTCTTTCTATTCTGAACCCCCATGGCCTGAGAGCCTCCTGCCCACAGTTCCCCTGTATTAATCTTACCTTCAGTGACCATCCGTATGCACCAGAGTTCTCCAGAGAAGCAGAACCAATAGGGGACACACACACACACACACACTCACACACTCACACAGATTTATTTTATTTTAGGGACTTGGCTCCCATCATTGTGGGGCCTGGTAAGCCCAAAGTCTATAGGGTAGGTCAGCAGGAGGAGCTGGGGGCAGAAGCCAATGCTTCTTTTTTTTTTTTTTTAATTTTTTTATAAACATATAATATATTTTTATCCCCAGGGGTACAGGTCTGTGAATCGCCAGGTTTACACACTTCACAACACTCACCATAGCACATACCCTCCCCAATGACC
Organism: Lontra canadensis; assembly: GCF_010015895.1. Classification (NCBI taxonomy): domain Eukaryota; kingdom Metazoa; phylum Chordata; class Mammalia; order Carnivora; family Mustelidae; genus Lontra; species Lontra canadensis. The sequence goes on along the minus strand of NW_022631014.1, from coordinate 16,923,237 downwards.
ATAACCCCACCCCCCTCTACCAACCCCCCTCCCCCCAGCAACCCTCAGTTTGTTTTGGGAGATTAAGAGTCACTTATGGTTTGTCTCCCTCCCAATCCCATCTTGTTTCATTTATTAGAAGCCAATGCTTTAGTCTTGAGACAGGCTTTCTTCTCTGGGAAACCTTAGTTTTTGCTCTGAAGGGCTTAGTTCTCAACTGCATGAATAGGACCCACCCACATTACCTCAAGAGCAATTTCCTTCCCTTAAAGTCAAGTATCGTAGATATTAACCACATCCACAAAATACCTTCATGACAACACCTGGATTCATGTTGGATTAAATCACTGGGTATGACAGCCCAGCCAGGATGATGCCTAAAACTGACCATCCCATTGTCTACCGGTCCTCCAAGCTTCGGTCACTCTGCCTCGCCTCCTTCTCCTTCTTCCACACCCCTGCCAGTCATTCCCTCTGCGGCACCAACCTGAGTCTTCACTTTCAACCAAAACATCTTGAGTGCCCCACTTCACCCTCATCCAGAAGTCATGAATATAGCATTCGGAGCCTCTGGGTTATGGCTCCAGGCTCTTACTGGCCAGGGATCTGTGGAACTGGGGAATGATACCCACCACAGGTCCTTCCGCAAGCCTCTTAGCATAAGTGCCTGCTCACCCCATAGCCTGGGGAGCACTGGAGAGTGTGGACTTGGCTTGTCCATTGGGGTGTCCCAGGGCTAGCGAGGGCTTGTGAGAAAAATACGTTGATTGGTATCTCGAAGAAGAGACACGGGAGGTACAGGTGTCTATCTCTAGGGAGCACGTGGTGTGATGACAACCTCAATTCTGTAGACTATACCTGTTGAAACACTGGGAAAGCTGCGTGTTCAGTCGGCCACCCTGGGGCGCACAGAGCCCTGATGTGACTGTCATCATAGCCAGCTTTCGATGGACCCGTCAGCTTGCTGGATCTCTTTGAGCATCCCTGGGTTGGTTTTGGAGATTTTATTATGTTTGCCAGATGCCAATTTCTGTTCACAGTTGTGTCTTGAGGAACCTGCAAAGCTTGAATCAAGGTTTTTTTTTAATTGAGGGATTGATTAATGAGTGAATTGATGTATTTATGCTTAGTCTCATTCTACAGAGAGTGTGAGGCAGCTCTCAGGAGGTTTGCATGTGTTAAATAATGCATGAGTAAGAGAGTATAAATGGAAACAGGAAGTTGAAATCTGGCCAAAGGAGGCATAGGCATGTAGCCCCTGCAGACCTGTGTTCCTGGGCCTGATGTGAATTGGGCTTCTGGGGCAAAGGGAGGGATGATTGAAATTCTCACTTCAAAGATTGAGTTTCTGGGAAAGCAGAGTTCTTCCAAGCACTCAGCTCCAAAAAGAATTTTGTCACCTACAGAAGCCCTCTGACGTGGGGCTATTTCCTTCCACCTGTTGCCATTTGCAAAAAATATGTTTGCTAAAAATATGCTAGCGTTATTTTTCTAAATCATGTGAGCTTGTATTTGTCTCACTATTGTAGTTAAAATCAAGGGCTTTTGCAGACAGAGTCCTGGACTCAAACCTCATCTCTCCTCCTGTCACACTGAGTTGCCTCAGCCAAGTTATTTGACCTCTCTGTGCTTCAGTTCTGTTGTCCATTAGATGACACCCACTCAGTGGACTGTTCCAAATGAACTTTGGCCACGCACATAACACTCAGCCTGGGGCCGGCAGGTAGTCGAGCTCGGTGAGGTTGGCCAGTGCTGTTGTTCTTGACAATATTGGCTTAGAGTCTAAACATTGCTTCCACGGGTTTTGTATTTGCATTAAACCATGTGTACTGTCCAATGCCCTTAGAACATTGAATAATTTCCATCCCTATCTTCACAGTGATACGTGAAATGCACAAAATAACACATAACCTTCATCTGAGAAAGCAGATGAAAGAGCCGTTATTTCTTTATATGAAGCACTTCTAGGAGAGCAGTTATCTGTAAGGCAGTCTGCCTGTCGGGAGGGACTGCGTGTGATGCAGTCATGCTCTCTCAGAGTGACTTGGCTGGGAGAGAGTCTGGTTCCGCGGGAAACTCCAGAAACTCCAGAGTCTCGGACAGACATCCAGCTGAGATGGGGACTGGAGAGATCTGAGGAGTCTTTTCAGAGGAGGAGCCCTTGGGCCAAGCCTTGGGGGCCCCAGGAACAAGGTCAGGTACAGAGCAAGGACCAGAGGAAAGAAGGCCAAGATATAGGAGCCATGAAGGGAGAGACAGTACCTCTCAAAGAATCACGATTTCTTGTGTCTGGGGTTGTGGGGGAGGGGGAGACTGAGGCAGGGGAGAAGGGCTGGAGCTGGTGCGCCAAGTTGAGCAATGGGAAATTAGCCCCCAGCCCCTGCAAGACTTAAACAGAAGAACTGAAGTGGAACAATCATTTGACTTGCCTTTCCCTTTCAGAAAGTGGTCTGTGTTCTGTTTACTCTATAGGACGCAGCATGATGGACACCTTGGCTGTCGCCCTGCGGGTGGCTGAAGAGGCCATCGAGGAGGCGATTTCCAAAGCAGAAGCCTACGGGGACAGTCTGGTATGACCTTGTCCTTGCTGGGGGGAGGTGTGGGGCAAGGTCCTGGCCGCCGGAAGAGAGTCCAGATTGTAGGGAAACCAGCCTCACAGTGGCTGTCCTTGACAAGAGCGGGGCCCACCCTCCCCCTGCGTCTCTGGTCAGGACTCCCAAGACAGGGATGGCCACATCCCCCGACCCACCCACCCACAGCAGCCATTCTCTTCCCTTCCTCTGCAGGACAAGCAGAACGAGGCCATCTACCTGCGGGACCACAAGGAAGAGTTGACCGAGGAACTGGCCACAACTATCCTGCAGAAGGTAGGTGGGCCCTGCCATCCCATTATGCCATTCACCCCCCACCCCTCCCCACCCCTGGCCCGGATCAGAGTCTTGGCCGGCGGAAGAGCAACCATGGTCCCCGTTGTTGTCTTGGGCACCATTTCTGGGCTACATCACGTTTCCCTTTTGTGCCCCGGGAGCCACTGCGGAGGGATTGCATGGCGCTGCAGACTCTGAGTGGAGGGATCCAATGGGGTCGTCTTTAGGGATCAAGCTGGCGGGTAAGGAGCCAGGAACTCAGCACTGAGCAGGTTACTCACCGTCTTCCTGTTTCCTAGCCTCCCCGCTTGTGCGTGTTTGCATGTGTGCACATATGTGTGTCCTTCTCACAAGTTTCGGTCTCCTGCTGACCCGCAGTCACCTCCTGCTACCTCCATGCCGTAAACTGTTCCTTGCATGAAGTATCCGTTCATTACTGTGGAGAAGCCAACCGCCCTAGACCTCTGTGTCTGCGAACAAGGATGATTTCTGTGATGCCACACGCAAGTTTCTGACACCACCTCAGTGTCCTACAACTCAGTTTTGACACTATCTATGCCGAGTTAGCACGGACCTCACAAGTTAAGGGCTCAGCCCCACCCGAGTGCCCCCACTGCAGATACCAGGGACAGGTGTCAGGTATCCCCAAGTTACCGCACTGATGTCCAGTCTACTACAAATCCAGGGATTCCCATGATCATTGATTGCCCTCAGTTGGGATAATTTGCTAGAACAACTCACAAAACTCAGCAAAGTGCTGCATTTCCAAAGACAGATTTATCATAAAGGATACAAATGAACAACCGGATGAAGAGATACACAGGGTAACAAGGCCGGGGAGGAGGTGTGCAGACCTCCATGCCCTCTCCCTCCAGCGCACTGCCCTCCAGCTCACTGCCCTCCAGCTCACTGCCCTCCCGGTGACACCAGGGGGCTGCCCCAGCCCTGGGCGCAGTCCCCCCTCACTCCCAGAGGTAGAAGGGGGAGCTGAGATTTCCCAGCCTTGAGTCATCTCATTAGCATAACAAAGACACTCCCAGGGTTTTGGGGCTCAGTGCCAGGAATCGGGGCCAAAGACCAAATGTATGTTTTATTGAGCTCAGTTTCTTTCTCGCTCAGGCATCCGCTCCCGGCTCATGCTGTGGGTTGGGCTCGAGTCCACGCTGTGTGTTCACTCAGGGGCCTGAGTAAAGGCACAGCAGCTACTGGGGCCAGGACCCAGGACAGGAGCACAGGAGAGGAAGAGGAAACTGCCATATGGACTAAGGCCCAGGCTCAGCCTGACTACTATGGTTACCCACTTCCTCCTCACCTGTCACTGACCAAAGCAAGGCACCCAGTCAGCCCACTGCCACAGGCTTATACTTATTGTCCCCTTCCTGGGACAGATGCAGAGTCACATGACAAAGAACTGCATTCAGGAAGCAATGAACAAGTTAAGTCTTCTGTTTTGGTCACAAAATCCATGTCCCTTCTGCACAGCACACACAGAAGATCCTCACTAATCCCCCAGAGAGCCCCAGATGTTTCATCCAACCCACAGTTCATAGTATATTCAATCCAGATTCCGGGGCTTTTACGCTGAGACCTAGGAACCAAGGAAACATGTTATCTGTCCCCATATGTCCAACACACACTGTCGGGGTCAGACCCCCGGGCAGCTGGCTGGCTCAGGATGTGACCAGTCCCCAGCAATCCCAGAGCCCAGGGAGGTGGGGGTACACTTTGGTCAGGCCCCCTATCTGCCCCAGGGCATGGCACCTCCCTTCCTCACTCTCCCTACTCGGCCTCCTGCTCTCATCTTATCTGGGCTACAAGGGCATTGAAGAATAAACCCAGATTGGTGGCTCAGAAGTCTTCTCAGCTGCCTCTAAGAAGTCAGGAGCCCAGACACCACTATACAAATAGATTCATTCTCTCTGTGTGGCTGTGCCCAGCATAGCAGGTGGTAAAAATGAGCCATCAGCTCCTGGCTCTTGGAACCTGCCCCCTTCACAGACCCTGCCAGTGCTTCCTGAAACCAGGATTTATAGCCAGAAACTGCGGGTTCAAAAGGCAGCTCCACTGTTTACAAGCTGTGCAGCCTTCACTGGTAGCTTAACTTCTCTGAGCCAGTTTCCTCATCTGCAAAATGAGGAGTCGTAGCCCATAGCTCTTAAGATTATTTTGAGAATTAAATGCCATGGAATGCATACAGTGCCTACCACAGTCTGGCCTGTGGTAGGCATTTAATGAATAGAAGTTGTAAGCATCATAAAAGGATGATTTACAAAATGTAAGGTGTTGTTCTGTTTTACCCTCAAGCATAACTGAAACAGATGAGTATGCTGTTGAAACTAAGTTCTTCTGTGGCTGAAACACATCCCAGAGATGCTTCCAGTTGCTCCACATAGCACCTGAAGGCCTGGCCAGTAACCTTCCCCCTTTTGTCCCCCCACCCCCTCCCCAGATCATAAGGAAACAGAAGAGCAAAGGCGAGCAGCAAATGGAAGAAGAGCCAGAGTGGTTGCCGCCCCAGAGCTGCATGGCCGAGGCAGCTGACCGGGGGACCGCCACACCCCCAGGAGGCCCCCGAGCTCCCTGCCCCCTCTGGGTGAGTCCCGAAGCATAATCCTGCCCCCACCACGGACTGGTGTCCTGCTCAGGCACTGATCAGAGCTGGTGCCCTAGACGTGGGGCCAACACTCTCAACCACTTATAGTTGACTCCTGTACCCACCTGACTGGGTAAAAGTACCCGAAGGGGGCCAGGGGGAGAAACAGAGAAAAGTGTATGTGATGGGGGCCGGGAGGGGCCAGAGGGGCCAGAGGGAGTAAATACAGAACAGCCTCCTGAGGATATGCAGATGGCTTTTTATGCAGGACCCATTTAGGAAAAATAAAGGTGTCAATAGGCATTTTTAAAATTCATTCCAAAAAGGGTTGAACTGTTCCTGTGAAAAGAACAACTTTATGAGGGCCCTGGGCTTCCTTACAGCTTCCACCCCTTGCTTTCCCGAACCCGAACTGTGACAGTGAGATCACCATGCCGTTTGAGGCACCGAAATGGCCACCTCTGGACACGGTGGTTGGGGGGGGGGGAGTCGGGGAGTGGCCCAGCCCTTTGTCCATCACCTTGAAATTAAGCCAAGGGCCGCAACTCAAAGCACAGGGCCCTTACTGTGACCCCAGGGTTGGAGCCTGCTTGTGTCTATGGTAGAACCAACAAGCCTGTAAACTCCTCTACCTATTGAAGTGGCCCCAGCAGAAGATGTGGGGGCTGGGAAGGCCAGAGGCTGAGGCCAAGGAACCAGGCCTTCTGTGCAGAGATTACACCTAAAACCCAGGGACTGGTTGGGAGGGCTTGTCTTCCAGCAGTGGTAGGAGCCCACGGTCCCAGCATGGGCGTGAGGTCAGGACAGCGCACACAGGTGCCATTTAAAACTGGCAAGTCAGAGACGGGAAGATCACCAGCACGTGTTTCCCCCACTCCCCCTGGGGGTCAGCGGCATTCGTCCCCTCTGTGAACAGATTGATAAAAACGGGTGTGCAGCCCAGCTGCGTGGTAGGCATGCGGTCCCAGAAGCGATGCCCAGTATCTTCACCATGTCAGTCCTCCCTGTGTCCTCACCAGCCACCAGATGCTCGAGGTAACAGGGAACATCTTTATTGCTTTATCGGGGAGTTAGCGTCACTGATTTATTGGCAGAAACTTCCCTTGTCAGCATGCCCATCAGCTTACTTTACTGCTGCCGTTGTGCACCTAAACAGGAGCGTCGGTCTGGGCCCGCTGGAACTGAATAATCCGGATAGCGAAGCAGGCCGGAGTACGAGTCTGCCCAGGGCTGTGGGAGCCCCGCTGAACGGCTGAGACTGGAAATGGACTTGGGGTTCAGCGGAGGGAGAGCCCCATGACCTTCAAATAGCCTGTCATTCAGAGGTTTCACTAACTCATCCTGCCGCTGCGAGCTCAGGCTGCACGCAGTGACGCCCTGCTTTCTGGGAAGTCTTTTGGAAGCATTTTCTGAAAGAGTCAGGCTTGGGAGGTGGGCGTCTCTAGGAGGTGTGAATCCCCCCCAGTCTCGGCATTTGACCAATACTTCCTCTATGTAGACTTTCTGTGCGGAGGGTGTTCATACATATTACTTCGTGAGATCCACACAAGGGCATCCTGGGTTCTCCCCATTTTACAGAGCAGTGAACTGTGGCCTCTCTAGCCTGAGCCACTGGAACTGAGTTGAGGTGTGGGGCAAGACCAGAACCCAGGTTTCCAGGCTCTGAGCATTTCCTCCACTCTACTCCTGTCTCCTGGGTCATGGGGCAGCTTGTGGATATGAAATGCCTGTTTTCCCACCAAATGTTTAGGGGGACCCCTTGTCATGCTTGCAGTTCAACCTAGAAATGGTATTCCTGCCACGTCATTGAGGCTGGAAACACTCTGTGTGTCCGCGGAGATGTGGGACAGTAGGCTCTAGAATGGGTCCGGACAGTGGGAACAGCCTGCAGTGGGCACCCCATTTCCACAGGAGGACAGCAGAGTGCTTCCTGCACACCCCTTCATCAAGTACTAGGTGAAAGTGGCTTAAAACAAGCAGCAGTGATGCTTCCCAGGGGGACCTCCCACTCAGCCCCTCAGCTGGCTGGAAAGACCCTAGTCTACCTGGGATGCAGGCACACGGGGACTGTGGGTCAGTCACACAGGGTTCCCATTTGCTTTGCTAAAACAAAGCTTCTCAGGGTTTCCTTTTCTCACCAGAAAATCTGTTTCGCCAAACGCCTGCCTCCCGCACGTCCCAATTGTCACGTTGGTTTCAACAGCAATGGAGACAGAGCACATGCATTTCTTACTTATTTGTCCTGAAGCAAATGACAGAATATGATTTATTTCTAGATTTTGATATAGGATAAGGCCTAATGGAAGTCCCTCTCCCACTGCAGTCATCTTTTGAATCTCAGGTATACAGTGCTTTGCAAGCTATGTCCACCTTCCTGGCTCTTGAATCCATCAGTGTGGGAGGGGGTGGAAGAGATCCTTGAGGCTATAGTTGGAGCAAAGCCCAGAAAAGCCACCGATACACCCCTTGGATAACACTTTAACCACCCAAATCACAGGGCCTGGCACCTTACAGAGGGGACAAGATCATCCACTCGCTCCTATTGCTAATCCTTCCATCCTTAACTTTGATGTTTGATCAAAGAAGTCCCCTCTTGGCCTCTCGGTGTGAGTTCTCCCTAAGCTGTGATTTGCAATATGTAAACAGCATATTTCTGTCAACATTATCAGTCAGGGACACGCGAATGCTTTGGCTTTCTCTATTCACGCTTGTACTCATGGGAGCTGCCGCAAACGAAGCAGCCAGAACCCCGGCATAAAGAGAAATCTATCATCCAGCTGGGTCCCTGACATGGTTTGCTCTTTTGAGCGGCCAGGATCTTTAGCCCCCCATTGTCCGTGGTCACGTATGTTCAGGCGATGGGCCAGCCCAGCACCGGACGTGGCAGCCGTTTCTCGATACAGGGCCATGGCCACCTGATGGCACCATGTTGATTTGTGGGGATTTAGTCATGGCCTGGGCTCAAACCCTTCCCCTCGGTTCCCAGGATACCTGTGAAAGAAGGAGACTGTGTGGATCCACGCAGGGGTGGGTCCAGCCCCTTGTGAAGGCCATTTGTAGCTCCTGGTTTGGTTTGAAGACAGCCACATGATTAGCGCTTTTATAAAACCTTATTTGGAAGGAGAGTCTGCGCCTTACCCAGCACTCAGTGATAAGAATCCATGGAATCTTGATTAATTAGCTGTTTAGAAAGGCTTACCCCAAGTTCTAGCTCTTCCAGCGACAAAGAGGTTGGCATACCTCCTCTGTGTGAGTGCTGTCCCATTGGGCTCCAACCCCATTAACAGGCTAACCAGACAAGCTTGCCAGCCCAGGCCCCTGAAAGGGCCTGCAGGGAAGGACTGGCTCCCTTCCAATGACCCTGACCCACCACTTCCCCCAATGTCTCAAGCCTTCCTCCCTTCGTCCTTATCTCCATCCTGTTGCCTTCTTCTCTTGTCTTCAGACCTTCATTTGATGCTACACGTGGGTCTCGACCCTTGGACAGACCCCAGCCTGACTTCCCTTGGTCAGGACCCCAAGCTCTTTCCCTCTGACCAGCACCAATGGTCAGGGCCAGCCTGGGACCTCAAGAGTTGGTACATCTGGGGGACAAAGGTCAGCCTCTCCAATGCGCTGTGCAGGATCTCACCTTGATGGCTAAGCCCGTGCTTTCTCCCCACCCTTGGCCTGCAACTGGTCCCTGTCCCCTGTGGTGAAAGTCTGTGCTAACACCATATCCCAGAGTTAGGGCCTAAGGGGGACTGACCCTGGCCAAGGCCACCATATTGCACAACCATTGACCTAGAATCCAGCATGATCAGTGCCCCCAGGTTGTACAGCATGATGACTGCGGTTCTAGCTGCCAATGAGCGGGAACAAGGACTGGTTAAGGAACAGATACATGTTTGCCCATCTCATGTTATATCTTTTATATCTGCACCGCAAGGTGCGGCTGTGGGTATTTTGGACCCATTTTATAGATGAGAAAACTGAGGCTAGAGCTTTACCATAAGTTGCCTGAGGCTCCACAGCTTGTGATTGGTGGCTCTGAGAGTTGACTACCTTTCTCCTCTTCCAAAGCCCTTCATCTAGCTTCTTCCTCTATGAAACAAGAGCAGCAGATTCAGCTATCTCTCAGGCCTGAGACTGCACTCTCCATTGCAGCGGCCATGAGACACAAGTGACTATTCAAATTTAAATTAATTAAAATGAAATAAAGTTTAAAATCTAGCTCCTCCATCGGACTGGCCGCATTTCAAGTACTCGGTAGCACCTCCGGCTGGTGGGTACTGTATTACACATTGCAGAACATTTCAATCACCCAGAAAACTTTACTGCACAGCACTGGTCTAGAATTGAGATAAGGAGGAAGTGATAAGCAGAGGGCGTAGATGCAGAAATGTGCCTCATCACTGGCCAAAGCCTGGACACGAAGCAGCAGGCCAAGTCTTGGCTCTTGGGGACCTCAGGGAAGGTGGCCCTCCAATCTTTTGACCAGCTGGTCTCCAACCTCCCCCTCTGCTCATTTGCACCATCACCAGAGCCCCACTCCAGGGGTTCCGACTCATGGGATCTAGAGTCCAGCCTGGGCATCCAAGTACCTGACCCAATTCTCCCCCGGTGAGGCTAATGGGCTGCAGGCTTAAGGATAGCTCTTTCTCTCTTGAGGAGGGCTCCCTGACCTCCCGCTGCAGAGGCCATAACCCTGTGGCCTCCAGGCAATGCCTCCCCTTTTTCCTCAGTTCCCCAACAACCGGGACCCTTCTAGCCCAGGGCATAACCATGCAGAATCTCAGAACACTGCAGGCCAGGCTGCTGGGCTTAACTTTGAAACCCAAACTCAATCCATCCCCTGTAGACAGGAGTTCTCCTGTGTTCTCTTGGAAGAAACTTGAATGTGTTCATTCTCTTGTTAATTTCCTCCCTTATTGTGTGATTCTCCAACAGTAGGGGATCCGTGCCATCCAGCTTTCAAAGCCTTAAGACGCAATATCCTAAAAGCCTGTAGTGCAGGTCTTATAATTCATTTAATGCCTGCCTCTTTGGGCGCATGTATATACAAAGTTGTCTTCATAATAACCTGGTGATCCTATTGATAATAACCGTGATGACCCCAGGGGCCAGGCTCTTAGGATGCGTCCAGTGACCAAGAGGCATCTCTCTGTCCCCTCTCTATCCTTCTCTATTTTTCTCAGCCTTTCCTCTTACGTGTCTGTCTCTTTCTCCCTCTTTCTTGCTCTCTCCTTTTACAGGATAGATCTAAAGTATTTTTCATTATTTATAATTACAGGATTGAATTTAGTATCTATGCCGGACCCCAAAAATACAAAGCAAAGCTTTGTCTCAGTTGTCATTCATCCTCTTCCTGTTTTATGGAATAACCTCCTTGTGAGTAAAGACCTCTTTGGTGCCATGGTCAGTCCCTCAGGGAGTCTGCCCTGTTGGCAGTGCTGATGGTCCTATTCGTCATAGCGACAGTAGACCTTTCCAAGAGATGCAAGGAGCACATCACGCCACTGCCCACACAGGGTAGGCAGCGAGTGTGGAGCAAGGTCTCATGATCATGCTGTGTGTTTCGCCCAGAGCGTCAGAGCCACCTGGCTCAAACGGCAAGTCCTGCCTGGCCGGAGCAGGTTAGCCAGGAGGAAGGTGTTCCCAGGCTTGCAGCATGGGCTCGGCACAGCATGGGGCCAGACAGACCCCAGGTCAGACCCTGTCTCTGCTGCCTGACCAACCATGTGCTTGGGCAAGTTATTCAACCCCTGCCTCAGTTTCCTCATGTGCACCCTATCAGGTCAAGTGAGAGCATGCCTATGTTGTCCTGGCTCAGCGGTAGAGTGTAATAAATACTCTTATTTTGACTAATACTCCTTGAGTGCTTTTTATGTACCAGGCATGACACTGATCCTTTTACATGAGGAAACTGAGGCACAGAACACTTGAAGTGCCCCCTCGCCCCCCGCAGAATCCCACAGAGCAAGAGGAAGCTGGCATTGACCCAGTGCCAAACACACCACCCATTAGCTGGTGCCTGAAGAGTTGAGGCTGACCTGTTTCAACACGCAGATTCTCAAGTTCATCTTTGCAAGACCTTGCTGGCACCTTGATACTCCTGGACCATGGACCAGCCATTCCCGCCCTCCCTTTATAGACATGCAGACACTAACTCAGGCCAGCCCTTCCTCTTATTATCAGACCTGCTTCTTCCGTGGACAGTAGGGTGGGTAAGAGAAAGGGAAGGAAAGCAGAGGTCATGGGTGAGAACAAAGGAGGGGGCATAAAGGCCCAGCTAGGATCATGAGCAAGTAAGACTCCAGTAATCCCTTCACTTCCCAGGAGCCAGAGGTTGAGCTAACTGGTGAATAAATGCATTATCCTGTCGCCATCTGCTGGTAAATATGTTTATTGCATTGAATTTGTGGCAAAACTAGGTCTGGGTTTCAGAATGGGAGCTTTTCCACCCTGGCTGGAGACAAGGCCAGAGGTGTCCTGAAACCTACTGAAGCCAGATCTTGGGGTCTTTTGTGGTTGTCAGGGTATAGTTTTCTTCTAGTGTGAAACAATGGCTTTCCTGAAATCTAGTGTAAAAGTCTGGGGTCCCCAACTCACTCGCAAAGAACAGAGATGCCGTCCTCCGTGTTAGAACCACAGGGACTTTTCATTTCTTGGTGTAGGCTTTTGTAGATGGGAAGCATTTTTGTCCCATAAAAATGGACCCAAGCTAACTCTTAAAGACACATACAGACAAATATAAAATACCATGTGACCCTCTATAAAGTGAAACATTCAGTGTCATTTTTCCTCTTTTGTAAGCATGTGTTCAGTGATTTATAGTGAGAAGCTGGCAGATATTAAAAAAAAAAAAAAAAAGGCAAAGTCAGGGCATAGAAAATGGCTCCATACTCTCCATACTGTACCTGGCGAAGGATGGTCAACTCCCTTAAGGAGCTGTCTGTCTAAACTCTGTCTGAAGTCCTGGAAATTCAGTCACAAACAGGCAACCAAGGACCACATCCAAAACACCATTCCTGCTGTCAAGGAGCTCACGGTCTTTGGAAGAACTGAAAGGTTGTAGTAGGACTGTAAGACAGTTATGCAGTTATGTGTGGGATTACATCAAAGGGGAGGCTTCTTGCCAGACCACGGTGGGATGAATGTCAGGGGTATATTACCTGAGTACACAGGAGTTTACCATAGAAAGACTTTTTTCTTCATTTTTAGTAACTTCATTTGACCATCAAATTTGATCTCTTTTCTCTCTGGAAGCTGTTCATCAGAATAAGGATTTAGCAAAATCATAGGTGGCTCCCTGAATACCCATCCCCATGAAAACCTTGTTTTCTTGGCACAAGGGACAGAGTCCGGGCTTTCTTGCCCTTGGAATAAAGGGAGCGGCACTCAGCTGAAAGCCACTTGATGTGTGTGTTAGCTTGGCTGTCCTCCAGCTCAGACCTCGCCCTCCATGTACCTGTGATATGATTCAAACAGTGTCTCCGCTTGTCCTTTGAAATCTCACTGCCTCCGCTTCTTAGGTAACAGCTCCTTTTCCCTTCTTTAATTCAGACGCTAAGTGGTACGTGTTGCAATAGTTGTAGGTTTGTGGATGGGCCATACTTGGCTCACGGATCTGTTGTAGGATTGACATTGCGCCCTAAGTTTCTGTGCGGGTTGCCCAACCTTGGGTTTGGAGGTCTTCCGAGGGAAGATGCTTTCTTTTTTGAGCACAGTTGACCTAAGAAATGTTGCCAGGAGGATGGCTGGATAAAAGGCTGTCTGCAGCCACTACCCACTAGGGTTCTGATGCTTTCGGGTGGACCTGGCCAGCTTCAGCAGAATCAACAGGGCCTGTTGGCACTGCAAACGCACTGTTTGCAGCTGGAAGCCCCAGCGCGGGAAGAACCAACACCATCAGACACGTCTTCTCCACACTGTGTCATCTACCAGAAAATGGAAGGCATCCCTTCCCATGACTGCGCCCCTCAGTCTGCTCTCTTCCCCTTTTTTTTCTCCACAGCAGTCCCAGTCTGCGTTCTCACTCCGCAGAGAGGATGCCCTGAAGCCCCCTTCCCTGGAGGCTTCATCGAGACCGCGGAGGAGCCAGGCCCAGCCACCTCGGGAGGAGGCAACCTTGCCCAGCTGGAAGAGCACGGACAGGCTGGACGAGACAAGTAACGGTTTTAAGTGGCATCTGGTTGGTCTGTGGGTCCCAGGAGTGCTGTTGGGAGGCTTCTTCCCGCTCAGCCCGAGTTGGTGTGGGCCCATTTGGGGCCACTGAGCCACCGAGTCATGAGGCCTCTACCAAGCACACACGTATAATGCAATTATGTTTTCCACTGGGCAGTCTTCCCGCTGAGACCTGTGGGACAATGGGGGCTGGGGTGCTCCAGGGCCAGGGTGTTAAAAATGCCTCAGCTTCCTGGCCACATTTCAGCTTCCCATTCCACATGGACCAGGAGAACAGGTCTCATGCAGACCAGAAACACTAATCCAACCTAGCAGGCTATGTCAGTGTTCAGAGGATTTGGGTCTCAGTGAGGGTTGGTTTTAAGAGTGTCCTTTTTGAAACCTTACATAATAGTGAGGGTGATACTCGCTCCCATAACAAAGAAACCAAACATTTAGGTGGCTTAACATACTAGTTTAGGTTCTCATCAAATACCAGTGCAATGCAGTGTCCTGGCTGTGGGAGGTCTGCGGAGGCCCAAGGCTCTGCTGTCCTCCACGGCCTCTGAGCTTTCTGCTGGGTCATTCACACTGGCCAGCAGATGGAAGAAGAGAGAACAGAGAAGTGAGTTCACCTGCTTCCTAACCACCTCAGCAGGGACATGGCCCACACCACTTTCACTCCCAGCCCACAGGCAGGAACCAGTCACACAGCCCAACTTCAGCTCAGAGGGCCTGGCAGGTGTCCTGGCTGGGTGCACACGAGTCCTTGATGGACATCTGTCATCCCCACCGCACCTGGGGATGGCCTGCTGCCCGTTCTTCCTGCTCCTTCTCCTAGAACATCCCACCTCTGCATAAAACCCTTGAGCTCCCCTCTCCAGAGACTCAACATCCATGACACACAGTCCGTCATAAACCAGTCTCATCACCTAATCCTTCACAGTGAAGATGCTCCAATTAGCTGAGTCACTTTCCCAAAGTTACATATCCAAAGGCTGGAGGTACTTGGAACCACATGGGTAACCGTTGAGGGCCACAAAGTCCCCTGCTCAGGCCACCCGGGTGTCTTGGGCTCTGTGACTGTCTAAGCCAAGATGCTCGCTCCTCCCTGGCACAGGTCTGTTCTCTCCTCACCCGACCACACATAACGGAAGCTAGGAGCATTGTCCTCACAAAAGAAGCCATGAGAGGATTCTCAACTCCCACTGTATGTCAGATCTAGAATCTGTTTCTGAACAACAACCACAAAAATTAGCAACAAAATACTCACCTTAGAAATAGGTTTTTAAAGATTGGACTATCGTTTCTACTCTCTAAGGGAAAATATTGAATCCACAGCTATTGAAACAAATTCCATTGTCCTCAAGGTGCAAAGAACCACAAAGCATGCAATGCTTTTTAACCGTCATTCTAAAAATTTCCCAAAACAGATCATTTCCATGTGAACCTTTTAGTAGAACCCACCCGCCAGTAGAATCTGCAGAGATTCTGGGAGCACATGAAGTGTTCCCTATTTATGTATATGGTTTGGGTTTTTGTTTTTGAAGTGCCTTTTTCCATTCTAAGTAAGCTTTTCTTTCCTTTCCTCCTACTGCCCAACGTATCTCTTCATTCATTCATAGGCTTTCTTCCTTTCTCTATCTCTCACCAGAGACTGAAAGTTCCCATAGAGAGGGGGCTCTAAAATTCCACAGGGCATATGTTTATCTTCCATAAACAATAATAACTACCCTCTAAACGTCACTTCACCACGTACAGGGTCCATCTGCAGGCATTACTTTATTCATTCCTCCAACAGCGCTACGGAGCGTTACCACCTTCTCACGTAGCCAACAAGAACCTTGAGGGACAATGAGGGTGAGTGTCTTGTTCAAGATCCCACAGCAAATGTGGCCAAATGCAAACATTATGGCTCGCAGGCTTTTTCAACTACTGCATGATAATAAGTGTCTCTCCCTCCATAAAGGCAAGCAAATAAGCAACACCACAACAAAAGCCTTTCAGAATTCACGCTTACACACGGTTAAGTTTAGAGGAGATGATCAGAACTTCTAGAAAACACTCCCTTTCACAAAATAGTTCCCTGCTGACTTAGGAGCATTCCAAATAAATTTGGAAAGGGTTTTTGATTTTCAAAACATGATTTCTTTTTACCTAATTTTCTGTAAAATGAAGCACCCGTGTAATTATGTATCAGTGGTACATAAACACAAAATTTAGTTCAACAAAACCACACACAGAAAAGATTTCATACTCTTCTCAAAAACTCCATGCATCTCTCAGGTTAGAGATTTAAAATAACAACCATAAAGCACTTGTGTAGAAAACCTCTGGTTTTTCTGAGGAATGCTTGACCTTGACATGCTAAAATGTCCAGACCAACCCCACAGGTCTCAAGGAGTGTCTCATCTGTTTAGCGGGAAGCAGATTATACCTGGGAGCAGGGCCCAGTCTCAGCAGAGCAGAAATGTAGAAGAGAGGAGACCCAGAGGTAGAGGTCATCTTGGCTAATGGCCATTGGCTATTTTCCGCAGTTCTATTCATGCCCCGGGGGAAAGGTGGCTTCCAGAGCCTGTTAATTCATGGTTGCGGTCAGCTGGAGGGACGCTGTGGGCTGAGTAAACCACAACAGGTCCACTTTGAGCCCCGGGAGAGCTCGCAGCAGTCAGTGGATACCTCCCCAAACACATTTCCCCTTGATAGACCTTGAATGAGCATCCACTATAGGCACAGCACATGCTCGGTGGTGGAAATAGCCATTGGGGACGGTGGGCCTTGCTCTGTAGTCGATGACTGGTTGTTGCCGCACAGTCACGGAAGAGAAAGAATTTGGACAAAGGAGAGAATGGAAGGGTGCAGGGTCCTCGATGGCTATTCCCAGAGGACTAAGAGAGTGTGGTAGTGGGACCCGAGTACAGCTTTGAGCAGTTCCGACCACGCTCCTTACAGGTTTTCACAGGGGTGGGCATTCAGGAAGCCCGCTATGCTTTTGCGGAGACAAAAGCTGGCCAGCTTCTAGCTTCCTCAGGAGAACGTGGTGAACTGGGATTGTGAAAGGCAGAAGAGGGGGGCCAGCGACAGACTGAATCCCTGCCTTCCGGGTAGCGGGTGTCGAAGGCAGGTACATGACCACATCTATAACACTGCCAGCCTGGGAGTCAGGCACAGAGTGGCATTCATCGGGGCTTTCCTGCTGTGACTTCCTCCCATGACCCCAGGAGAGGATGCAGACAGCAGGGCTGTGGAGGGCCTAACATCTCGAGCGCAGTCTTGCCCCCGCAACCTGTGGGTGCCTGGGTTCACCAATAAGTAGTCTTTACAAGCCCTGGGCAGGTTCCAGAACTGCTCACGGACTGGAGGTAGGGCAGTGAAGAAAATGCATCCTCTGGTCAGTGTTGTGGCGGGGCAAGGGGACTGGGGGTAGACAACCAGGAAAATTAGCTCTAGTATAGTTTAAGTCTTCAATAATGAAAGCTTTTTGCAAAGTCCAGAGAACAGAGTAATCTAGCTTCTTAAGGTAAGAAAGCCATGGATGTGTCCTTGAAAAGCAGCATGGGAGTTGGGTCTCCAAAGACCATCCAGAGGGCTGACTTAACAACTAAGTATAGGGCCCGGGGCGGGGCGGGGTGACCACACTTCTCCCCTCAAGGTGAACCCTTTCCACAGCCAGGGCGAGTCTGCTTTGCATCATGGGAGTGTGTCTGTATGCAGACTCTAATAGGAAGATCTGAGGACTTGTGGCTTGTTTGGAGGTGAGCTCAGGGAACACAGAGAGGGGAGGAGGGGACACGAGACAGGGAAGGGAAGGCAAGGCAAGGAAATGACTCCTTATGAAGCAGGGCTGGGGAACAGCAAGACCAGTGTAGAACACCCTCCTGGGCAGCAGCAGGCAAAGGAAAGGGGGTACTAATCCACCAGCTTCTGCTGCCACTGGTCGAGGGCTGCTCCCGGAGGCTGTGATGACCGCCACTGCTGGGGCAGCCAAGCAGCCTCTGCTAACCAGAGCACACCTCCGGCCAAGAATCGCAAGTGCTGGCAATTGGAGGCCCAGAGGGTGAAGGCCGAAGAGACCCACATCGCCTGCTGCTGGGGAAGTCAAAATCACCACTTAACTGGCCACAAACAGCCTCTCAGAGAGAAAGCCTGCGTATTTCTGGAAAAATCCAGGCGGGCTCTGTGGTCCCTGCTTCCACACCACCTGACCCATGAGACTGGGACATGGCATTGGGAAAATGCCGGCAACATAGAAACCCTTTTCCCCAGAAGACCATTACCACCACAACAGGTAGAGCCCGTTACCTGCAAATGACAGTAACACCGTCGTTAGGCTCTCTTCTGCATGTTTCCATGGCCAAGGACAGTAGTTGCTGTGGTACACAGTCGTAAATACAGGGTAGATAGGTATGAATCCCTGTGTAGGCAGTACGTGGCCAATGGTAGAGGCCAACTCGGCAGGCAGAAGGTAAAAAGGTTGAGGGGTAGCAGACAGTATGATCGAGGCTTGACATATGTTGTCTTCTAATAATCCTCTGACAGCCACAGAGGGTCGCATTGTCCCCAATTTTAGGTCAGGAAACGGGCTCAGAGGTGCTCTTTGACCAAGGTCCCCTGCCAGGAATCACAACTGGGGCTCAGCCCTGGCTCTGCCTGATTCCAAGTTCTAGGGGCAGCCCAGGGATGGATAAGGGTGAAAGTGCTATGAAGAACTCGTCTCCTGCTCTGAGCAGGCACGTGTAACTGGCTTGGTGGGTGTCACCTCATTTAATCCCCACACCCGGCGAGGGCGGGATTAGCTGTGCCCCTTTCCACCAATGAGAGTACCAAGGCTGAGAAGCTTCCCGAGCTTGCCACGCAGGCCCCCTGACTCAGCGGCCTCTGCTTTTCTCTCTGCGCCAGCTGGGGGTACGCAGCAGGCTGGAAAGGTCGCTGAGATCCAGCCCCCGGCAAAGGAACCTTGTCATCATCGGAAGGAGGGCTCAGCCACATGTGTGATCAGCCAGAACTCAGACTGGGTCGTGGCAGGAGCCAGACAGGCTGTCACCCTAGCAAGACCCAGGGAAGGAGGAGGCCACATCTGGGCAGGGAGACAAGAAAGTGCTCTGGGAAAAGAGCAACCAAGCAGATGAGGTCTTTGAGAGGTCACTGGAGCTTTGCCATGTGGAGATGCTGGTGGGGACAGACCCTAAGGGTAGAGGGAGCAGCCAGGGAAAGGCAGGACCCAGGCCCTCAGACTTCCAGGAAGACTGTGCTTAAATCAGCCCCGGGCCTGGAATCCTCCTGGAGGAAAAGAAGCCCCACTTTCTGACTCAAGAAGAAAGGGAATACAGATGTCCGGCCAGCCTGGGCTGCCGTCAGACAGCTGACGTGCCCCGGGGTCTCGAGCTGAAAATGTGTTCAACCAACATCTGAATTCCCTAAAGGCTGTGGCCCTACAGCAGTCCTGGTACGTACAGCACTCTGTGGACAACGCTGTGGAACACCAGGAACTTTTACTTCATTACATGAAACAGTAATCATTTAACTAATAGGAAATCTGTGTTCGAAACGACCTCTGGCAAGACGCTGCCCCAGTGTCCCAGCACAGTGGACCTGTGGCCCCTGGAGGCTTCCAGCCCAGAAGCTGGTGTCCGCACACAAGGGGGTCTCGTCCAAAGCCCCGTGGTCCTCATCACGCAAACCCCAGGGAGTCCTGTAAGATTTCTAATACAGGAACACAGCTTCTCTCGGCCATTGCTGTGCCCAAGGCAGCGGGGCTTTCCCAGATACTCGTGGTTGAGGAGCACCATACCATCCTGCTCACTCCCCGGGTGCACTATCCTGTCTGGCTTCCGCAAAAAAAAGATCAAGCAGCTGTCACCCTCTGCCATGCAGGTCTACCCTTGGGGCCCCAGCCACCTGCCATCACAGATGCTCTGGGCAAAACTGAGGCCACTGTTGGCCAACCCAGATCATGACCTCCAGTGAGGACCACTCCAGCCTCCCCTTGATCAGTGCCTTCATTGGCGTCCACAGCACAGTCTCTAAGCCAGAGCCGTCTCGGTGTTGGACAGAGATCATCCCAATTTGACTAGGTATGAGCCCTGTGACCTTCGACAAGTTATGTAACCTCGCTCACCTTTGTCTCCCATCTGTCAAAGAAGATTGGAATTACCAACCGCCTTCTCCCTCACATCCTTTCCAGAATGAGGCATGTGACTTGAGTTGAAAATAAACTTACGTGGTAAGCAGGAATAAACTCTGTCGCCCTCTGCGGCTCACACAGAACACTTCTGGGACCAGATGTGTGGGGTTTTTCCGTATCTACCAGTTCTCTGAGACCAGCCTGGGGGCCTCCAGCTCCGTGCTGACTTTGTCTCCCTGCAGGTAGCTCCCGATCCCACCATCAAGGGCTCAGGACCATGTGGCTTCTGACACCAATTACAAGTCCCATGTCGTCCCTCGGACTTCTAACCGACCAGCTGTGCACGACTCCCTCCTCAGGTTCAGTCGTTTGCTGGAGCAGCTCAGCTCACAGAACTCAGGGAAACACTTAGGTTCACCAGTTTATCATATAACAGAGGATACAGATGAACAACCAGATGAAGAGGTTCACTGGGTGAGGTCCTTGAGGGTCCTGAGCACCAAGGAGCTGGGGTGCCTCTCTAGGCACGCAGACGTGCCAGCCAGGAAGCTCTCAGAACCCCAGACTTGGGAGACGTTTATGGAGGTTTCCTCCCGTAGCCACAGTCGATCATTAACTCATTTTCCAGCCCCTCTTCCTTCTCCAGGGGATGGGGGTAGGGCTGAAAGTTCTGAATTTCTAATCATGGCTTGGTCTTTCTGGTGGCCAGTCCCATCTTGGAGCCGCCCAGAGTCACCCCCTTAGAACAAAAGAGGCTCCCGTCACCCGGGAAATTACAAGGGATTTAATTGGGGAGCCCTGTGTCAGGAACTGGGGTCAAAGACCAAATATTAACAGGAACTGGGAGCAGAGTCGGGTGCGTGCGTGTGTGCGTGTGCGTGTCTTATTTCACACTGCCATCTCACAAGGCCGTTGTGGGTAAGATCTCTAGGAATGCCAAGGGCAGAGTGTGTTAACCTTGAGGGAGCCCAGGGCCGGTGACAGAGTCCTCTCCCATCTGACCAGGGACAGCCATGGCCCAAGGACAAAGAGCCAGACCTGAGGCTGCTAACAGTAGCTGTCCCCCTAACCCCCTGCCTTTCCAACCCAGCCATCCCAGGGCAGGAGAGGGGCCATTCTGAGATGGAGGGGACTATCCACCCAGGCAGAGATGCACTAGGAACCTGACCTCTGAGTATCTCCTCATCCCTGGAGCGTTGGGCCTGCAAGGCCTCAAGGGGCTTCTTGGGTACCTTCGATTCTGCCTCCTAAAGAGGTGTGCCCTTTTGGACTTCCCAGAGTCAGCTGCTCCCTGGGACCCTGAGCCAGCAGTGGGGAAGACGCAGAGGGCAGCCTCGCCTTGCTGTCAGTTGATAACAGGCCTGTCTGGTTTTTCCTTCCCTCCCTCCCCCCGCAGACCTGGCCGAGGTTTTGCAGAGCCCCGATGGGAACTGGGTGGCCCTGAAGGATGGTACTCTGCCGCCCACCCGCCTGCTGGCCAAACCTAAGAGTGGCACGTTCCAGGCCCTGGAGGCAGCCTCCAGCGTGGCCTCTGCCTACGACGAGATGGGCTCTGACAGCGAGGAGGACTTTGACTGGAGTGAGGCCTTGAGTACACTGTGTCCACGGACCCGAGGCCAGCCCAGGAACCCCCAGCCTCTGCCCACACAGGCCCAGAGCTTCCACCAAGGCCCATCAGCCGCCAACTCTGGGCTCTCTCCGAACCCCGAGGCCATGTGCTCCGACTCGGAGACCTCCTCTGCAGGCTCTTGCCGGGAAGCTGGGTGCCGGGCAAGACTGTCCTGGCTGCCGAGGAAGGCCCCCAGGGAACCCACAGCAGAGAAGCTGCGCCTGCAGGGAGAACTGGACGTGAACTTCAACCCCCAGGCCCCCAGCAGGGAGACCTCAGACAGCAGCGAGCCTGAAGAGGCCCCCTACACCATGGACCGGAAGGCCAGGAGGTGGAGAAGGGCCCGCGTGGGCTCCAAGGAGCCAAGTGAGGAATTGTCTTCTCCCAACGCCCATTCCCAGGGGCTGGACATACAACAGGTAATCAGAGTGGTGTACGCTTTTCAGCCGGATGTGCCCTCCTCCAAGCAGGAGTGGTGTGGAAAGGGTTAAAATTCACAGACCCAGATTCTCGTCTTGGTTTGCTGCTAAGTAGCTGAGTAGCCTAGATAGGTTCTGTGACCTCCTCTCTGGAGACAAGAGCTTATGGCTCCAAGCGGGTTTGCAGTGTGACCCCCCAGAGCAGCAACAGCAGTGGGGAACGAGTTAGAATACACACTCCCAGGCCCTGCCCCACTCAAAAACTCTGGGGATGGGGTCCAGGCAGGTGCGATCACCAGCTCTCCTGGGGATTCTGCTGCCCTAAAGCTTGAGGGCCGCTGGCTTGGGGCTAAGGGTTTGGAGTCTAGAGACAGGCTGCCTGGCTTCAGATCCAGCCATGTGACCTTGGGCTAGGGCTCAGTATCTTCATCTGTAAATGTAGATACTATTACCACCCCCTTCAAAGGATGATGTGATGAGTGAATAAGACAATGTTTATAATGAACTAAGCTCTGTCCTAGACGTGGTACAGTGCTCAGTAAATATTACTTCAAGATGATAACTCAGGGCACAGTTTACTCACGTTCTGTGATTCTTTTGGCCACCTCCCATCCCCTCTCAGAATCTTCAGTGGCTCTGCCCATAAGGATTAGTTCAGGAACCTCCTTTGAGACTCTGATAAAATCTATGGACTCTCTCCGCAGAAAAATGCACACACACACACACACACACACACGCATGCATGCACTCTCACACCATTTGCTTTGAATGACCTTATAGAAACAATGGATTGCATTTGAAACTGAGAGTCTAATGGAAGATCTAGTTAGGTTCCTCTCCCTTCTGTAGGCTCACAATGCCGTCAACTTGACTTTTCACACTCCTGGAGAAACCACACCCACTTCTGGAACCCTACTGCCTCTCCAGTAATAGTCAACCACCGTGCCCTGCATCCTTAGTTTGGGTCTCAGCAAAGCAGCCTCAGAGTCAAGAATTCAGGTGTAGGTTTAGGTGGAAGGAAATCCCAGGAACCCCAAGAGTGAGCCAGGGCAGTGAGAAGGGCCTATTAAGGAAGGCTATAGATTACTGGGGCTGCATCCCACCAGGGACCCTCAGAGAACCATGTGGGACACACCCCTCACCTGAGGACAGTAGTCTTCATCCACAGTCTCCCAACTGCCTTTGGTACAGAGTGTCCCCACCCAAGGGAACATTAACTCCATGCACAACTGAAAAATCCTTCAGGCAAAGAAGAAGAGAGAGACCCAGTTCTCAGGTGGGAAATGATCAGTGAGCCAGAAACTGTCCCCCGTGGCTGCGGGCAACTCAGGTTGCTCTCTGGGATGCAGGTGGGGACATCACCTTTGTCTGCTATGACTGCGAATGCATCAGCCGGATCCCTGATGGAGAGGCCCCCGGGGACATAGTTGTGGACTCAGAGGCCCTCAAGTCCCAGAATCAGGCATCAATCCTGCCTGAGCTGCTAATATGTTGCCTAGAAAACATCCTTTCTTTGGTCCAAGGTCTCGTGTTTTCCTCTGTAAAACCAGATCGTTACAAATTTGCGCTGTGGGGCTGTTGCAGCCCTACAGCAGAAATAGAAGCTTCCATTCAGTGATGATTCTTTGTGCTCTAGCTCAAGGGGAGACTGTCTGACAAGAGACTTTGGGTCCCTTGCCCAAAGGGATAGTCTTTTTTTTTTTTTAAGATTTTATTTATTTGAAGATTTTATTTATTTGACAGAGAGAGATCACAAGGAGGGAGAGAGGCAGGCAGAGAGAGAGGGGAGGAAGCGGCTCCCTGCCCAGCAGAGAGCCCGATGCAGGGCTCGATCCCAGGAAGCTGGGATCATGACCTGAGCCGAAGGCAGAGGCTTTAACCCACTGAGCCACCCAGGCGCCCCCCGAAGGGATAGTCTTAAAGGTTGTCTGCCTGATTCCCTTGCCATACATCCACACCCACTGGCTGCGTGAAGCTTCCTGTCTATTGGGAGGTGGCTTGAAAGTTGTCTTCTGGGGGTCATCTTTGCAAGGCACTGAGAGGGAGAAGACGGGGCTAGTGTTCTCTCTGCCTCCCTGGCAGTATCCTCTCCTCCCCGGTAGGTGGCAGTGGTGTTGCACTAACATAAGTCCTCCTTGCTCTCCCTCTTCCTTTATTAAGGCAATTCTCAAAAAAAAAAAAAAAAATTACATGTAAATACACACACACATACACACATATATACATACTATATATATATACATATATATTTTATAAGGTTAGATATATTTCAGGTTAGATCTTATATATGTGTGTACAGGTACATACAGGGATGTAGATGTATTTTTAACTGTTTGCATATTTCTTAGTTATATAAATAAATGAATACAATGTTTTAAAAAAAAAAACTGTGAACATACAGATATAGTCTCCCCCGACCACAACCTAAATCCCTGCCATCACCCCCAGAATGACTTCAGTGGTATGTATTTATACATTCACATATGTATAGGACATTTAGAAATACACTTCTGAAAAGGTGTCTGTATTTTCGCAGCGTCATCCTCTTTTTCTCCATATTCCCCTGTCGCCTGCTAGTAACAGTGAGCGGCAGAAATGTCAGCGCACGTGTTCACACAGTACCTGCCGAAGATTTGCTTTGAGGTGGTCCCTGACAGGCAGTCGGAGCCATCCATCCAGTGTGCAAGCAGTGGGCATGCACGTCCTGTAGAGAATTTTAAAACAGTAATAAGCCCAATAAAAGTCAGTCTTCTTATTATCACCTTGCACCATGCAGGGACAATTCTGAGCAATGTAATTTACAGTGAGCCCTTTGGTTCCTCTGTTCTTTGCTTTTCTGGATGATAATGTGGTCAGATCTAACCTTATTGTTTCAAAATAAGCCTTTGTCACCAAATCATGAGTAAATAATTCATCTTTAATTTGGTGGCCTCAGATGCCCCCTTTCATATATATTAACCTTTTTTTATTCCATGAGCCTGGCTTCCTTATGCTCTCTATTTTGTTCCATGGATGCAGAAGTCCCATTTGTGTACAAAAACAACTTTATTTTAATTTTAATAACTTCATAACACACTCTGATATCCGGTAGATGGTCTTCCCTTCACAGTTGTTTTTCATTGATGATATTTTATAAAGTATCTTAACTTTTCTCAATCCTTTACTAACATGAATGACTTTTTACAATCTTCTCTACAAGTTAAAAAAAAAATTTTAAGTTTTGATTGGATTGCTCCAAATGCATTTATCTCTTTGGGAAAAATCTATATCTTTATAATATTGAGGCTTCCCATCCAACGGTGTCATACTTGTCTCCATCAATTTACTTTCACTCAAGTTTTAGAGACTTTTTTCAAAGCCCTCCTACTTTTTTGTTCAGAGATTTTTCAGTATGTTATACATGTTGTTGACATTGTGGATGAGATCTCTTTTATCTATTATACATTCTAATTAGTTTCTGATGGTGTATAGATCACTGTTGATTTTATGTTTGTATTTTATAACTTAGCACCTAATAGATTCTTAGTCCTACTAGTCTTGACATGATTCTCTTAGCTATTCCAGGCAGATCATCATCTTGTCCACACGGAGGACACTTTTATGGCTTTTCCCATGATTCACTCTTATTTCTCTTGCTTGTCTTAACTAGCCCTGGAGACAACTGAGGCTACACTCCGAAGCAGTAGTGACACTGGCATTCGGTCTGTGTCCGGCTGCCATCCTTAGGCACCTGCTTGCTGTGCTACATGGTCAAATATGTTGCCTCCTCTATGTTTAGTAGATATTCTCAAAACCAAGAAGCATCTGCCTGTTCCTGGCTTCCTAAACACTTTAAAGCAGGAATGTGAGTTTTATCAACTGCTTTCTGCCATCTCTTGAGAAGATAGTTTTTCTTCTGTTAATGATTGTAAATCACATTAATAGATTGCTTAGCTCTGAAATGTCTTTTCATTTGTTGCATAAATTATATTGGGACCTGAATCCTTTCTATAAAAACTGGTTTCTGTTTGCAGGTTTCCGTGTTCATGCCATCTTGTTTGGCTTTGCCATCAGGTTATACTAATGACTTGGCAAGGATTCTCTAGTTTTTACTATTTTCTGAAATACTTTACATGACATCATAATTCTCTGAAAGTTTGAAAGAATTCACCTATAAAGCTATCCAGGTCTGCCCCTACTGAGAGGCAGTTTTAGAAGTGAATTTTATATGTTAGATTATGTAGAAAACATATGTATTAGAAAATATTAGAAAACAGGAAAGTAAGAGGAAACTATTACTTAATATAAAGCAAAACAAAAACTGTTCAATTCATAAACTGAAAAGCTGACATATATATATGAATATATATATATATATATATTCATTATACAGAGATGATGTGGGTGAATATATAATGAATTTCCCCTCAAATGCAGTTCTGTTTGCATCCCAGGCTTCGATAGGTAGTGCACCCATCGTCAAACTCTTCTAAGTAAATAATCACTTCCAAGGTGATTCTCAATTTAATCAAAATTAAAAGGTAATTAGAAGAGTGGATAGCTTTCTGGTTGGTTTGGCTTTGTTTTTGTCTCTAATTTTGAGTCCTCCCAGCATTGTGAGCAATAAATATGGTTTATGTGATTTTGCTGTTGGCAATCTGTTGGGATTTCCTTTGTGACCCAATCTATGGCCAATTTTTATGACTACTACACACATGTGTTTGAAAAGAATACATATTCTCTGTTTGGTGAGGACAAACTCCATGTGCACGTGCACATTGTTCTGGATGTCAGTAGGACAGACAAGGTCCTGCCCAGAAGCTCACGTTCCCTCGCCTTCATGTCTACCAGGCCTCACTTCCCTAACGTCCCTACTCTTTTCTACTGTTGTCTTCATGGCTCTGTGGTTTTCTTACTTTCCGTCCCTTCTGAGTCTGGCAAGTCCCTAGGAAGCATACCAGCACATGCTGGCAGCTCCACTCCCTGCTGGACGCATGCCCTCACCAGCCCTGATTAGCAGGTAGAGTCTGCTGAAGGCAGAAGTCCTGTCACACATTCTCTAACTGCATCCACAGCCTCAGATC
This sequence comes from Lontra canadensis, assembly GCF_010015895.1. Classification (NCBI taxonomy): domain Eukaryota; kingdom Metazoa; phylum Chordata; class Mammalia; order Carnivora; family Mustelidae; genus Lontra; species Lontra canadensis. The sequence goes on along the minus strand of NW_022631014.1, from coordinate 16,896,438 downwards.
TCACCATACATGTAACTTTGTGCGTGAGTCTCTCTGTGATCCGTTACCATGGATGGCTGAACGGGTTCTCTGACCTTTGGAACCCCGACCCCCGATGTCCACTGGTGGGATGACATCTGTGGGTCAGATTTAATTTCCCTCCAAAGCCCTGCAGCCCGTATTTTACCACCTCCTGCCTTGGCATGATGAACAGACACCTGAAGACAGCCTAATTTTTCCTTTCTGTATAACGGCTTTCTCTTCTCTCCAACATTTGTTTGATTTGCTGTTACCTTTAAAGCGCAAACCTTTTTCCAGAAGGGTGGTGTGCTCTCATTTCGTGCTCTTGCACATAAGACAGTGAGCTCTTCTCTGCACACTCAGGTATTTTCTCAACTCAGGAGTGTTTCCTTCTGTCATTTTGATTCTTACTTCTTCCAGGCCACCATAGTGCTTATGTTGAATCTCGACTCTCTGTCGTCCATGTCTATGATCTTCTCTTACTGTTTTCTCCTTCTCTGATCTTATCCTCCACCTTCTAGAGGTCCTTTCCAATTTTGTCCTCCCATCACTCATCTGTGTTCCCAGGATTAGTTCTGCGATTACCATTGTCAGATGTAGGTTCCAACCCTACTGCTGTGCTTCCAGTGTTTCTGCAGTCTTTTGTCTCAACAGTCTCACAGTTCATCTCTTGCCACGGCCTTGCCTTTTAGTCTGAGTGCTTCTCCCTCATAACTTTCCATATCTCTTCATTGGCATTCTGTATTGTTATGCCCTAATGAAAGCACAAAATCACTATCAGACTTTGTGTCTTGCTTGTTAGTAGAATTAGTAAAACATGATGCCTTTAAGCTACCTTTGGTTTCCTTTGCTCCGCAGTATTTTTCCATAAATTCCATGTTAACTTTTTCTGTTAGTCATCCCTAAGTGAGGAGAATGTTGTCTCCACCCCACTGTTGCCAGTATCTAACATACTCAAACCATTTCCCCTCTGCCAGCTTGAGAGGAGCTTTTTCCTACTCTCATCATCTTGCTGTATGTTTCTTTGAACAAATGGCTAAGAACCTACAACTGAAAATGCATATGTTGATTAAATGAATGAATGGAAAAGAACAAAATTCATTCCATATTTCTACAAGGTTTATAGTTCCCCCTCTCCCCCAGGGCTTAACATTTTCATGACCACATCTCCTAGAATGCAACATCATTCCGTGGCGAGTTCTTCCTTCTGCCCTCCTGAATATTTTGGGCAGATACATTTTCTAAGTGGTTATAAAAGTAGGAGGAAGTGAGAGTTGGGAGTAGAGCTTACCTCTGGATGTTTCAAATGCCCCACCACCACAACAGAAGGCTCAGCTATTGTGCTTTCATTCACTTGATTTTTGTTTTATTTTATTTTATTGTGAGCATTTATCTCACATTCTGAACCAGGGTTTGAGGTTGGGAGAATACTAGGGGGATGGGGGCATGTGGGTGGGGGTGGGCAGCAATTATCCTGACTACTTAGGAGAGGGAAAGAGTGGACCAGTCTCCAAAAATTTTCTTTCCTTTCTTTTTTTTTTTTTTTCAATTCATTGGCATGGGCTTTGTACTTAGTGAAAAATTGTCCCCATCCATTTACTAGTAACAAGCTGACTTCCATTCTTTCTTGGTTATGTAAGTTTTCACCTTTTTCTGTATCTTCCCACACCATTTTGGTGGAAAAATTTGGAGAGGTTGTGGAGTGACGTTTGCCAGATGCCATTTTAAAATGGAAACCTGCTAATTAATTTTTCGTCGATGGAGACATCAGGATGGCAGGAGGCAGCTATTTTAGTTTCCTCTGACGTTTCATTTTTTGTAGTACTCATTAGTGCAACTTGTTTCCTTGAGGTAAATTTGCCCCTTGTTCTAGAAGGCAAGGTCCTAATTACTCTTAAAAGATGTCTGTTCTAAGAATCTTGCCACATTGGGAAGCTACTAAATCTTTATAACTAACAATCTGTAAATATTCATGTGTTTCGTGTGTTTATACCCTGCTACAGAAAGAATTTAAAGTGGTTTACATAAATATAAACACAAGAGAATAAAATGAAAACATGAGAAAAGCAGGACAAAGGGGAAATCAGGATAGGAGAAATAAATGAAACTAAGAGTAACGTTAGTTCATAATATGGATGTAATGAGGTCCTAATCACAAGCTAACAATGCCCAAAATTTGGCTCTGTGCTTTCTAGAAGACGATGGGAAAAGAATGATGTGAGCAGCTTGCTGAGTCATGGAAACCATATTACATTGCTAAATCTGTTCCTTAAAGGATGCTGCTCTTGGAGCTGAGATCCATGAGAAATTTATCCCATGGGGCCTCATGGAGAGAAAGCAGAATCCATCACCCTCCACTATAACCTGCTTCAAATGAACACACATGTTAGAGGCTGTTTCTCACAGTGTCACTCAGTGTGGACCAGTACATCACTGCAGGCACATCTCAATCACGTCAGTCTATCAGTGGCCAATTACACTGACCTCTCCTGGTCCAGGTCACTCCAGGATTCAGTTTTGGGATATGTGAAGGAGTGGATGACTACCTCCCCAAGCCCTGGTTCATGAGTATTGTTCAGTTCTGAATTCAAGGGGATGCTCTCTGACAAGTGCCAGGAAGATCACGGCAATTGGGGGTAGTGTGGCGCCCCGCATCCCATGAACACTGAGACACCCAACAGGTAGGTGCACATCCCTCTAAGGTGTGCCTAGAGAAAATCCCCAAGTAAGCCCTTCAATCTACTTCAATTGTATTTGAATTTCCTCCAGTATAGAGATCAAAGAGTGGTAATCCCTGCATCCCACACCAAATTCTTCACATTGATTTTCAAATCTTTTTAGGCATGGGACTTTGCCTGAAATGAAAATTTACGGAGAAGAAAATAATTTGGCTGAAAGCCAAACCACCCTGAGACAAGGCTGCCCTCCACCCTTGCCCCTTCCTCCCACCTACACAGCAGCCTAGGCAAGTACTGATAATAACCCAGAAACAGTTTTGAGCAGGTGTGACCCATACCCCCTCAACAGAAGAAAAGTCTTAGCGGGGTATCTGTCAAGGGACTCCCTCTGAGCATGAGGAGTGCTAGGTGTGCCCTCCAAGACAGTTGCAGAAAATAGGTCTGGAAAACAAGGAGACGCTTGCTGAGTAATGGTGATTCTTAAATATTTTTGAGTCATAGACCCTATTGAGAACCTGAGGAACACAAACTCTTCTCCCGAGTGTGTGTGTGTGTTGGGGGGGGGGGTGTGCATAAACACAAGCATTCAAAGGCTTACATACAATGTCAAGGAGTTTTTGGAGCAGCAACTTCCCTGAGTTTCCACAGACTCTGGGTTAGAAGCCCTGCTGTACAGGATGTTTAACCAGGAGCCATCAGAGTAATTAAGGATCAACCACCAAAAGTGATGACATTAGTTCTGCAATAGTTCAATTGTAGTCTTTATTTGGGGCAGATACTAAATACCAGGGCTCCCTATCAGTTTAGGCCTTTACTTATTTGTGGCAATCAAACCACATTCGATCTGTGAAGAAAATGTTGAATTCTCTATCACAACTCAGTTCACTCAAAATTGTTAGCAAGTCTTTAGGAACCCACGAAAAGAAGGGGATCTGGGACACCCCTTCATCCCCCTACCCCAATCCCTGCCCTGAATGCCATCACTTTTAGGAGACTCTTCCTGAGAATTCTGACTCATGTGCTGGCATTAAGGTTCAGGTCCTGAACCGCCATCAAAATCCAAAGGTCTACACACCCAGTTTCAGTGCAGAGTCAAAGGAACAAACAAAGATGAAATCTGCCCTTAATGCTGCTTCATTCCTTAACAGATTTCTCTACAAAGCGATAGACCAGTTGTGGTCAGCACGAAAATAATTGTGTCTCAAATGTCTGTTCCTCCTGTAAATATCGACCTGAGCAGGCCAGGCTGGTGATTTTCTAGATATTTTATATGGGGCTGCCACAACTCTGGGGAATGAGTAGCCACCCTTTTGACAAATGGCACAGTCTAACTCTGTCAGATAGAAGATGATAAAGAGAAAAAATATGGACGAGCTGCAGAGCCCATTAGTCAGATACGATGTTTTGTTCTGGGAGAGGGAGACGTGCCCCAGGTGAGATTAAGGTTTTGTCGGTTTGTTTTTAAATCAATTTTATAATCTGAAAGACTCGGAAAACAGCCTGGGATCCACACCAGGACAACTGACCTGTAATTGTAAAAGCTAAAAATAAACCTTCTGGATCGATATCTAGGTGCTAAGTTTTCACGACTTCCTTTAACCAACGGCAAAGCTCACATCTGCCCTCCGTGCGGTTCCACGGGCCAAACTCAGGCCCTTCTTTGTGAAGGGGCTCTCGCGGAGGCAGGAGGAAATGGATTGTAATATTAAATTTGCTAAGATTCCAGGTGACATGTTCCCATTTCCACTATGTTAGCTAACCGAGGATTTGGTATGTATCTGTGTATGTGTGACTGCTCTTATCACACCAGTATAAGAAAAATAAATATCTTCATCACCACGGCACAGCCTGTGAATAAAACTAGTTTTAGGTTAATAGTGATACACTGGGAGAGGACAAACCTCTGTGTGGAGGCACCAGAGACAGAAATCGTCTGCATCCTCAGAAAAAAATAGGTCAGCAGGAAAGTCAGCCAAGCCCGAGGATCGTCCTCTCTTCTCCGGCTTCAGCACAACTCTGTCAAGACATTTGCAAGTAAAACATGCATGTGGCACAGACGGTTCTCCCAGGGCTGGGTAACCTGTAAATCAGGGCTCTTCTCTGAAGTTCACTAAAATATCTAAAAGCAAGCTGCAGAAATTCTGCTTTTTAGGTCAGGTTCGGTATTTTTCATCAACAAGAACAAGGAGAACCACCAGGACACGAGGATATAGTCAACAAAGTCTGATATGTAACATTTGAAAGTCATCCTGTAGCTGGGCCTTTTTTTTAAAGGTGGAGAAAATGCTGAGCCTCCCACTGCTCCCTCAAATGACCCAGCAGATGAAAGACAGGCTTTGTGGGGGAAAAAAAAAAAAGGATTTCTAGGACCGGGGTTGCTCAGTCTAGAAGACATTGACAGGGCTCCCTTCAAACATGTGGAGAATTTTGATAAAGATGATGGGGAGGCGTAATAAGAGAAAAATTGCTTTAAATTAAAGCAGGCAGGATTTCAGGGTGCATAAGGTCAGATCACAAAGGTGAATGAAGGTAAAGACAGTCCTCTAAGGAAATCTGCAGGTACCAGAAAGCTTCGAAAAAAAAATATCTTCTCCCTCATTGAAACTTCCACTTGAGAAGGGATTAAATCCTTTTCCTGTCCAGTTCTGTCCCTACGCCATGGTTCTACTATCTTCCTCTCCTAATGAGCCTGATTTAATCTGGAGCATCTGGGCTTGTCTTGGAAGAATGGGAAGAGCTTGGCCTTTGCTCTGCCCCATGCTCGTCACATGACCCCAAGGTTTATTTTTAGCTTTTACAATTACAGGTCAGTTGTCCTGGTGTGGATCCCAGCTGTTTTCCGAGTCTTTCAGATTATAAAATAATAATTTTAACTATAATTTCAGATTATAAAACAGTTTGAAGAATCAAGCCCGGCCTCCTTGTGGATACAGAGAGAACTACCAGGCCACTTGAATGAGATCTGGCGTGTCTTGTGCCCAATGCAGTACTCATCCACACTAATGGGCTCAGCTCTGAGCACCGTCCAGGCCTGGCCCCCACTCACATCCACATCACCTCCATGTGCTTCCCTTTCTGTGTTTCCCCAAACTTGAGATTCCTCAGATTCCTCAGGAATCGTTCAGAGGATACCTGGCTCAAAACCTAAGATCCATGGAGGTCAGGTTGGCAACACTCTTGCCCTGGTGACTGAGACGGTGCCTTCTTTCCAGATGATCAATGAAAGGAAAACCAAAATTTAAAAATTATTATAAATAGGGACTTGCAGACCACTGAGAATATATCAGCAGACTCTTGTTTAAGAAACCATCTTAGCTTATCTTAATGAGTATTCCGTTACTAGGTGTTTTAAACTATACTTTGTTATTTAGCCTGGGTCTCCAGTTCCACATGCTACATTGACAGGTGCAAGGAAGAGGGGATGTTTTGTCCTTCTGTAACTGCCATACCCTTCCTCCTCCACCTCCCCAGTCTGCAGAGCCAGCAATATAAACTAGCCAATCCAGGAACTCTAAGCCTCTTCTGATTTCAACATCTTTATCTCTTTAAAATCATCTTTCCTCTTCTAGGTAAATAATCAACCCTCCAACCCTCCACTTCCTCCATGTTTGCCATCTGGGGGTGCCTGAGGGGGAGCCTCTGGTGTCCTTGTGGCTGCAGGGCCATCTGAGGGCTGAGATCGGTCCTTGCAGGTCTTCTTAGTGATGGGGCCCCTGTTCATGAAGTTGTTCCCGCCCTGCTATCATCTTAGGGCTTGAGAACCTGTGGTCTATTCCCTGTGTACAAGGTCAGAACCTGGTCCTTCTCCCTCGGGCCCTATCGTGGCTGTCACTCTCATTCCCCACCAGACCCAGGGCCCTGACTGTCTAGCCCCAAGGCAGCCCTTCCCTCCCACCGTAGGAGTCCCTGGGAAGCTCACCTTCCAGCACCACCCACGGTCTTCCATAAGCCCACTTCTGGATATTCTCTGCTTCACACAGGAGCTTGGGGGACCCAGAGCCCTTTAGGTCTTCCTCTGAAGCCTTTCCTCAGGGTCTGAGTCAACTCTGCTATAGCTGCCCCAAATTATTACGGGCGAAAGGGCCAGAGACCACAGACAGCCTATGAGGCTCCTCCTCCCTGAATCCCAACCAAAGAACAAGCAAAATCCAGCATTTGAACTTTAGGGAACCTCAGCCTCTAGAAACCTCTGCTGTCTCTCCATAAAATCTGGACCATGCGGTCACCATGTTAAAGAGGTGAGCTGAACAATGATCCATCATCTGTTCGTTCTGGATCTATACTCTTTTCTCTAGGGTAAAATGCTTAGGCTTAGCTAAGAAAATGAAGAGGCGAGGGAATGCAGTTTTAGTGGGAACTGAAAAACATGAGTTTCTTGTTTTCAAAATAATGTCCCCTTCTACAGACCAATGCCAATCTGTAAAGTGGGGGCATTGAGACAAAGCACCAGCGGGCAGAAAATTCTGATTTTCAACCAATTATGGAAAATATTTTCTGCCCAGATACACATATTGCTGATAGTTACCCAGCTTGATTTTTTTCTTTTTCCTGTCACAAAAGTTTCTTAGAATTTCCACTGTCTTTATAATGCTCTTGGTAATCTGTTTGAGTCACTGCCCAACACTTTCATAGTCAAGGTTCCTTTGAAGTACAAAGAGAACATTCTTCAGGCTGGAGATTCTGCAGATCCTCATCTTCTCTACATGCTGGGTCCAGGTTCCCAACAGACCCTGGAAAACAACTGCCCTTCTCCCTCTTCCTCTGAATTCAGCTGGAAGTCTGCCATCCTGTAATCAAGTAACATGTATTTATCTATTGTTGTCTCACTAGGAAGTAAATTGTGTGTTCTTTTCAATGTTTCTTAGCCCTTTGGGGGCATAGGTGCCAGTGAAAATCTAATGAAAGCCAGGACCCCTCCCCCTAGAAAAGTGTGTGTGTAAATCGAAGTCTGCACACAGTATCAAGGATCCACAGGCCCCAAGCCACAGACCCCCGTTAGCTAAGACCCCAACTGAACGTCTACTGCCCAGCTCTCATGGAGACTGACATGAAAATCAGTATGTGGGGAAAGCGTGTAAGTTTATAACATGGAGTAGGGATGGCTTGCATCCTTTGTAAGATCCATTTCTTTGAAGATATATTTGTTGATGTACTTGATAAATATTACAGGGCCAAATATTACTTAGTAAGCTTTGAAGCTGTGGCGACTTTGATAAGGATGCTTCCATCTCTGTTCATGGTATCTCCTCTCCTGATGTTGGATCCTAGTGCGTATGCCTACAGTGTTTATTGAACTCCAGGGCCATCATTTAACATTCGTACAGTTCTCAACACTCAGATAAAACTTGACATATAAATCCTGATCATCTCTAGGAGTTCATTCTTGAAGAGTTCACTCAGCTGTCAACTTTGCTTCTTTCTCTCCCGACAACATTCATCCAACCAACCAGGTGAGGGTTCCCCATGATCCCATCAAATGCTCATGTGTATGCCTTGCACACAGTGTGTCAAGATGGTGTCTCTCCATCACACTGTGAATGCCGCCAGAGCAGGAGGGTTGTCACTCCCACCTGTGAGCTCCAGTGGCCAGCACAGGCCCAGCACATAGTAGGCACTCAGTGCATGTTCGCTATGGACTGAATCGCCATTGACCCAAGTCTTCAAAGGTTCTTAGAAGGTAAAGAAAGAGGCCAAAGCTAAAGAAAGCAAAGTAGGAGTTAAGATGAATTGATATTTCAGTGTGTTCAATCTGTTGAGTGAGCTGATAAGAGAAGGTTCCCAAGTGTGAGTCTGTGGCCAGTTGCTGACTTCCGGGCTAGTTTAATGTGCAGACACATGGTGGCAGTGAGACCATCTGGTAGACAAGCTGAGCGACTTAGGCTCATCCTTAACCCTCTGCAGTCTGACCCAGGCCCATTTTCTCCTCACTTGCAAGCCCTGCACTGTCCCATTTCTGGGCCTTATTGTTCTAGCTACACCAAGCAGTCTCATGCACCCAGGGTCTTACTGGTCCTGCTGTTTCCTCATCAAGAAGGTCTGGCCCCATGTCTACATATTAAAACTTTCCTCATCTTTCAAGAGTCTGTTCAGAGGTCATTCTTCCCATTGAGATTCCGTGTGTCCCCAGACAAAAGAATCCTCCTTCTCTCAAGCATCCTGGGAGCACAGATCACCTCTTGTAAGACCCTCATCACGGATTCTTGCTCAGGACCAGAGAAACAGTCATTTCCAGTGGATTCTTTCTTTTATCAACCTAGGAGCTCTTCTTTTTCACTTCTGTGTCATCTGTTTCCTTCTACTGACCTTTATATAGACAACTGCCTTTAACATTTGTCCAGTTACAATGGTGTCAAGTAAATTTGATGCACAAACATCATAAAGGATCAAAGAATCTGTCTCATATTTTTTTAGCACAAGATGGTCCAGATTCTTGAGACAAAATGTTACATATGAAGTCCTTCCTGTTGAATGACGAATTAAATGAAAATACCATATTTCCTTTTGTCCTTATAAACCGTTTACTCTTGAGTTTGAGAAAACTCACCTTCAGACACTGTCATCTTGTAGTCTGAGACTTTACTTACACAATCAACTTACTGTCATTGTTAGAGTCTAAAGAGTTGTTCTCCTTCTCTTTGAGTTCATCTTCTGAGTCATCTAATAATTGTGAAATGTTGTTCTCTGTCACTTTTCTTCTCTTTGCAAATATGAAAAATTCTAAATTCTCAACTGTATGCAATGAGCTAAAAGCAGACTCAAAATAAATGATGATTTATTTCATTACTGAATCATCCCTCCAGGCCATTTCATTCTTCTGTTTTATTACTTTGGTCTCTTTTAGCATAATTGGGAATAATTGATGAGTAATAATGAAAGATAATTCCCAGGATGATGAAAGAGCAAGATATTTCAAAAGATAGGAGAAATAAGATCACAAAGATGTCATCGTGCATCATAGATTTATGAAATGGTCCAATGAACCCACATAGTAATTACAAGATAGAATGAGTTTTATTTTATTTTTTAAAAATAAGTAAATTTTCTCTGTGTTATTTGGAAACCCTTCAAGAAGGAGTGAAAGCAATGAAATATCAAGCCTTTTAAATAGAGCAACTCAAAGATGAAACCCAAAAACTAAAGTTGGGTCTAATGGACCCTAATGGTATACTGAGAGTTATCGTGTTAAAATTCCATACACGTCTGTCCAACTTAAAGTTAAGGATAGATTGAGAGTCACCATCTCCCTGTCTTCCTGAAGTTTCCCAGGCCAAGTCAGGGATCTACTCCTATAAGAAACTTCGGAGGTGTTCACCAAATGGAATAGTAGGAGCCGAAGGTGTCATTATTAAGCTGGGACTGTAATTATCAAGGGAATGCCATACATTATTGCCTACCTAAGTGCAAGGACCTCACATCATCTCAAAATCTTTGCCCTTAACCTATAATACCATTCATCTGCTCTCTCCCTTTTAGCTGGGCAACTGCTATGCTTTAAACAGCACTTCCACTTTGAACATCCCTTCCACAAGGAAGCTTTCCCAAACTTTCAGGCCTGCCGTTAACTGCCCCTTAATGGGCTATTAGAACTACCATGTCACCTCCACCTGAGGGCTGCCAACCAGGTGTGCTCAGCCTTGTACCATCAGCACAAGGCGGGCACTCAGTAAGCATCTTGTGAATGAAAAACAATGAATTCAAACATGTTTCTGAGTACAGATGCTCCACTGCCTGACCCCTGGAACAGAGTGTTAAGGTACACATGTTTGAGAAAGTAAAAGTGAAAAATAAAAGCTCACATGTAGAGACAGTAGATCAAGTTAAGAGAGCTTGGTTTTCCTGGACTGTCCTTTCCTGGGGTTGACTGGGAACAAACAAATCTGACTATGGCAGAGGAGTCCTCAGCTCATGCTTCCGGCTTGCATTTAGGTGTCGGGTGATTTGTCAGAGACTGACCTCAGTAATGAACCTCAGCAACCTCGGACCAGCGTGGCCACCACCGAGGAGAAACTGAGAAACAGGCTGTATGAGTTAGCAATGAAAATGAGTGAGAAGGAGACGTCTTCGGGAGAAGATCAGGAGTCAGAGCCCAAGACGGAGTCTGAGAACCACAAGAAAAGTCTGTCCTCTGAAGACAACAGCCAGGGCGTCCAGGAAGAGCTGAAGAAGGTAAGGGCTGTGAAGGCAGCTCCATGTGTGCAGCAGGGGCATGGGGAGGTGGGCAGAGGAAGTTCTGTATTTGCACAGAGTTGTGCTGGGCTCCCCATGAGCTGTCTCTCAAACGCCCATCCCATGCATGCAGGAGAGCCCCAGAAACTCCTGCTGATTCGAGCTAAGTGGTTCAATCCAGGAAAGGGCCCCGCGGGTCCCAGGCCTCCGAGACCCGTCCTGTCCTTCTACTAACTATCCTTCCCAGTCTATACTGGGAACTACCCTTCAAGCCTATAATTAATGCTCACAGTCTCTCTTGCTGATAAAGGGCCATGCTACTTCTTCCTTCCCCCGCCCTTTCCCAGAGGAACTTTGCCTGTGGGTTGAGAGCATCTCGCCATCTCCCTTTTAGTCAACAGCAATGTTTCAGACCATGATCTTTGTGCTAAACGTGACCTGCTATGTCATTTATCCCTGAGTTTGCATATTTGGGCTTGTCTTAGCCTCAAAATCATTTTCCAAACAAGCCTTATTTGGAATCCTGGTGTTTAAAATAGGTAAAAGCCCCCAAAACCCAACCATTTGATCTCCAGTCCCAAACCACCCCCCTAACTACCCAAGGGCATTGCTAGGAAACCACAGAAGGAAGAACCCCCTGGAAGAAAGGGGGGGGTCCTGGGCCCCTACCCCGCAATCAGTGCTCTACCCCCATTCTTTCCTCTACAGCTTCTCCAAGCACATCCCTGTAGACTTGGCCACTGGACAGTCAGGCTATCCCTACTGCTTCCAGTGGAAGAGAAGGAAGCTAACATTTGTTGAGTGCCTAGTGCTTTGCTTATGTTAATGAATTCATTTCATAAAAACCCTTTGAAGGTGATGCAGAGGCTTGTCCTGAAGGCACTTACGCAAGGCCCATAACTAGTCAGCTTCAGAACTGGGGCTGCATCCCAGACCTGCTTGGCCTCAAATCACAGGTCCCTTCTTTACTATGACGAGCTGTCTCTTCTGTAATCAGATAAGGTCTTGCCTGGAAACATGTAGATTTCTTGGCACTCGTGGTAGTTTTTTCCCCTCTTCTGAGAGTACATTATATAAGCTAACAAGTTCCTGGTAGTGCACATGAGTGGGGGAATGAGCTCCTTCATCTGCACAACAGCCAAGCTGGGGGAGGAGCCAGGCCAAGCCAGCAAAGAGCACGGATATGGCAAGAGCCGGTCAAGAGCCAACTGGGGGCCCTCTTCCACCGCAGAGCCCCTGAGCCCTCCGACAGCTCAGACTCTGCATCTCATTCATTCCCATCCCACCCTCCATAACCATCGAATTCTCCTAGTCCTCAGTCTGTCAGGTCCTCTGCCCAAGGATGTGCACACATCTGTCCCCTGCCATGTCTGTAGGCTGGAGGCCGGAGCGTGGCCTTCACAGGCAACCCCTCCCTGGGATGTGGGCTCCAACCCATCGCTTCCTCCGTGGTAATGGGCTCTGCTCCTCTCTGTTACTTGAACCAGTATCCCATGACAGTCACATTTGTCTGCCAGAACTCAGAGCCAGATGGTAACTGAGGAATATCATGGTATTTCTTACAATGCCTCTGCATCCTACTGGCTTTGCTGCCTGATGGTCACAAGGCTCCCCACAGGCCTGCTGTTCCAGCAGCCCGCCAGGCCATGATGAGTCATGGACTCCCAGCCCCTGTCAGCCTGCAGGCCTCACCGTCTGAAAGCAGAGCAGCCAGTCTGCACTCTGCTCTCTTGGGCAGAACGTGAACAGGGAAAGGAGGAGCCAGGGCAAGAAAAATCTAAGATAAGCCCCCGTTCTGCCCCGTGCCCTCACTGAGCAAGAAGCTAGGAGAGTTGCTTTTATTCAAGCTCCCAAATATGTCAGTTTCTCAAAATTTAAGTCTTCCCCTTGCCTACCATGAATCAGTGCATTAAAATATCCATCAGCTATCATTTATTGTATGTAAAAATCTGGGGAGCAAACTGAGAAAGATAATTAACATATATTTTCCTCATCAGGCATGGTTTACTCTGGGATGGGAACACAGAAATACAGGTTTATATCTTCACTATTATTTAGAAGCAAAAGGATATAGAGATAGGCTTCAAGATAAGACTGAACTCGAAATGCAACCATGCAATTTGCAAACTCTGCAAACTTTGGCTAGTGCTTAGAACAAGCCAAGGTGATTTCTTGCCTCCCACTGGACCCTGTCCCCCAGCTGCTCTCCCTATCCCTCCAGACCGTGCATGACTACTCCAGTTCTTCCTCCACTCCACAGCCACAACTGCCCTGCAGTCCCTGAGCTTGCTCTCAGCACTGAGACAGTCCCGCACCTGCTGTGTTTTTCAGCTGATCCCTGGGACTCAGCCCTGGGCCTCATGGTTGATTGCATAAACACATCTTGGCCTCATCTGTAAAATGAGGATAATCGTACTCCCTGATAGAGTTGTGAGGGTTGAATTTTACAGCATGGTGCTTAGCACATAGCAGGAGCCCAGCAAATACCAGATCCCCTATAAACCTCACGGCTGTGAGTTAACATCCATCCTGAGGTACTGAAGCAACAACTTAGTACCTATTTCCAGTTGACACCTGGCATGTCTAACATAGGTCTGTAACCACATCTGGGGTTTGGTCGTGCTAGGTAGAATATAAGTGGGAAGGCACTACATGAGAATGCCCCACGTTCCCATCTTCAGTATCAGAATAACTGTGACTTCCCCTGTGGGCCAACCAAAACTGATTTGTACAGCATGTGTGCACGTGTGCGCGCACACACACACACACACACACACACATATGGCTGGCACACAGCATGGTTTGGGAGTGGAACTGAGCTCGTGTAATGATTTCAGAAGTGGTCAGTGCTCCCCAATCTCTTTACTCTAGCAATGCATACTGGCCCAAAGTCTAGCTGCCTGAAGACCCCTGATGCAGCAGGAGCTTTTCTTCCTCTGCAAAAGTCAGGCTGAAAAGGGGAGCGAGAACCCCAGCTGGGAGCAGCCCCAGCTGTTTGGCCTCTGTGGGCATGGTAACTCTGGGGCAGAGCTGCATACTGACTCCCCGAGTTCCCCAGCCACCCGAGCTCTAGGCACCCAACAGAATGAACAGTCCTCCTCCACTCCCTTCCCTCCCCTGCCCCCACGTACCCCTCCTCCACCTTCTCCACCACTATTTCCAGGGATCGCCTCCCGCATGAACTAAATCCCTGTCTCACATCTGCTTCTGGGAAACCAGACTAAGTTGGTAACTAAACAGGAGAAATGCACGGTCCCCAGTTCACAAATCCTTCAGTGCTGTGTAGGCAGCGAAGAAATCCCAATGCCCAATTGGCTGCTAATTGCCTTTTCCTTATTAAGAGGAGCTTTGCCTTATGCAGAGAGAGGTTTGCTCAGCCATCACTGTCCCCCTGCCTCCCACACTGGCCCTGCTCTCTGGGAGCCAAAGCAGAGGAACGCGCATGTTCCCACAGACGCTGGATATCAGTGGCTGTTTAGTGTCTTTAGTATGACAACCCACATAAGAACCGGGGCTTTAGAATCCTGCCCAGCGGCAGAAGAACCATTTTATCTTGACTGGATTCAGTCCTTTGCTGTAGGCAAACTTGTCCTATAGGTGGCTCACTTTCTCTGGGGGTTGGAGGGTGGTACCTACCTTCTGAATTTTAACCAATGGAAGAACACACTTGCAGAGCTAGGAGGAGCCCAGAAACCTCTTGGGTGCTGGATTCCCAAAGAATCATTGTGTCCTTTAAGTCATTTTATTCCATCAAAGCTTAGGGGTCAACCCCCTAAACCATGTGATCCTTAGAGCCCAGAAGTGAGCACCACCTCTACCACTGGGCAGATGGCCATGCCAATGGTTCTGGGAGAAAGTCCTGGCCAAAGCAGTTCTTAGAAGGGTCTGCATCTAGGTATGCAAGGGCAGCATTCCTGAAGAAGCCAAGAATGGCCAAGAACTCCTGGCCTGAGTTTGGAGACTACGTTCAGAGGCTGGATTTCGCACAAGCCCGTAATCTTCCCAGGCTTGGAGCACTGGTCCCCCAGGTCCCTTCTGGCTCCCAAATCCCCTGGTTCTAGAAATGTAACAGATTAGATAGATATTTTGTTTCCTGACCTAAGTATCTTTTATGACACTGTTTATATGACAAAAGATGTCCCATGTATCAAGCTCTTAGAATATGAATGTCTGTTGAAGGCCCAGATTAGTTAGTTCTTGCATTATAGTAAAATTTGTATAGCTGGTGTCCTGAAAGCATTTTATTTAAAGTGCCTTTGTTTATAACCATTAGAAGTCGCTGGATCATTGGGCTGGGAGTCACAGACCAGGAGATAGCTCCCATATGTATAGTTTCACGGAATAATTCTCATCATAAGTATTGAGAGCTCCCTAAATTATTATATGTCTTTCTTCCCAAACAAGAGATGAATTTATGCATCTTCTTCTGTCTGCTCATTTACTAACACTAAGGAACAGGGATACATAATCCCGGTCAGTGATCAAGGAGACAGATCTATTGACTATTCCAACATACCCAGAGCCTTTTGTTTCTGAATTTTAATGTGCTCATGAAAACCTTTTTGTTGATATCAGTGTTAACATAAAGTCAACTGTATCTATGTGTGTCTCACCCCTGTAAAATAACACACGTTCATGTAAGGATTCAGTGTCTTTCATCCCAGGTCACATTCTATTTCAGAGTGTCTTCATCTCTAGTTGGTGCTAGAGAGAATATAGTGTTAGGTACTGACTTGTATCTTACAAGTGATTGATCTCAGTAGGCCTATGCCTGTTAAAGAATTAACACCTCTTTTCTAACTCTCCATTTTTTTTAAAGATTTTATTTATTTATTTGACACACAGAGATCACAAGTAGGCAGAGAGGCAGGCAGAGAGAGAGGAGGAGGCAGGCTCCCTGTCAAGCAGAGAGCCTGATGCGGGGCTTGATCCCAATACCCTGGGATCATGCCCTGAGCCGAAGACAGAGGCTTTAACCCACTGAGCCACCCAGGCGCCCTCTAACTCTCCATTTAACTGTTGCCTTGGGTGGTGGTGGGGGGTGTGTGGGGAGGAAGCTTTAACTGTGCACTTAGAGCCGCAGCTCTTATCCATAGGGCTTGAACAGGTGAGGGGGGACAAAGAAATGTGGAGCAGGGGTATCCATAGGAGGTCTGAGAAAACCTTAGAATCCCTGGAAAAGATGATAGAAGGGGGGCACCTGGGTGGCTCAGTGTGTTCAAGATGATAGAAGGTATTTCTCTCCTGAAGTCAGTCCGTAAAGACTGGAGGAGGTGACTGCTACTTCAAATGCAAAGATAGCTACACACAACTTAAAGGAAAATGAAAAATCAAGGAAACATGACACCACCAAAGGATCACAATAATCTTCCAGTAACTGACATCCCGAAATGGAGATCTGTGGTTTACCTGATGAAGAATTCCAAATAGGTTTTTAAAGCAAGCTCAATGAGCTATGAGAAAACACAGAAAGTCAATTCAACAAAATTAACAAATCAATGCATAAAACAAAATGAAAAGTTTAACAAAGAGGTAGAAATCGTAAGAAGGAACCAAACAGAAATTCTGGAGCTGAGGAATACTGTGAATGAAATGAAAGGTACAATAGAGAGTATCAAGAGCAGAATGGATTGAGGAGAAGAAACAACATGTGAAGTAGGAGACAGGACCTTGGAAATTATGCAGCCAGAGGAGAACAAAAGAAAAATAATGAAAAAGAGTGAGGAGAGCCTATGTGAACTATGGATAGCATCAAGAGAAGCAATCTGAATTATTAGAGACCAAGAAGGAGAAGGAAGAGAGAACGGGGCAGAAAGCTTGTTTTAAAAAAATGATGAGGACACCTGGGTGGCTCAGTGGGTTAAAGTCTCTGCCTTCAGCTCAGGTCATGATCTCAGGGTCCTGGGATCGAGTCCTGCATCAGATTCTCTGCTCAGCAGAGAACCTGCTTCCTCCTCTCTCTCTCTCTGCCTGCCTCTCTGCCTACTTATGATCCCTGTCTGTCAAACAAACAAATAAAATCTTTAAAAAAAAATGATGGTTGAGGGGTGACTCAGTTGGTTAAGCATCTGCCTTCAGCTCAGGTCATGATCTCGGGGTCCTGGGATCGAGCTCCATGTCAGGATCCTTGCTTGAAAATGGTGGGGAGTCTGCTTCCCCCTCTCCCTTTGCCCCTCCTTCCCATGCTCTCTCTTGCTCTCTCTCAGTCTCTGTCTCTCAAATAAATAAAATAATAATAATGGTTGAGAACTTCTGAGCAGAGGTTTGACCATCCAAAGCTTATGAGCTTCATGAAGCTCATAAGTCCCCAAAAAGGTTAAACTCAAAAATTTTTTTCTCTAAGACCCACCCATAATAAAACTAGCAAAAATGAAGGACAAAAAGAGGATCTTAAAAACAGCAAGAGGAAAGAAACTTATCACTTATAAAGGAATCTTCATAACGCTATCAACAGATTTCTCAGCAGAAACCTTACAAGCCAAGACACAGTGGAATGACAGACTCAAAATGCTGAAAGAAAAAAATAAACCTGCCAACCAAGAATACTTTATCTGGCAAAGTTGTCCTTCAGAAATGAAGTACAAATGACCTCATTCATTCCCAGACACACAAAAGTTGAACAAGTTAAGCAACACTAGATCTGCCTTACAAGAAATGCAAAAGTTCTTCAAGCTGAAATGAGAATGAGCTAATTAATAATATGAAGGCATGAAAATATACAATGCACTGATAAAGGTAAATATATAGTCAAGTACAGAATACCCTAATACTGTAATACGGTAGTGTGTTAAGTACTTAATGCCAGTAAAAAGATTAAAGGACAAAAATATGAAAAATAACTGTAGCTATGATAATTTGTTGATGATACAATATAAAAAGAGGTGAATTATGACATCAAAAACATAAAGGGGGAGGGTAGAATGTAGTTTTGTATGCCACTGAAGTTGTTATCAGCATAAAATAGATCATCATATCTATAAACTGTTTTGTGTAAATCTTATGATACAAGCAAAATCTACCATAGATACACAAAAGATAAAGACATGGGAGCCAAAGCATACCACTACAGAAAGTCATCAATCACAAGGAAGATGGCAAGAGAGGAAGAAAGGAACAAGAGAACAACAAAACAGCCAGAAACCAATTAATAAGATACATTAATTAGTCCTTACCTATAAATAGTTACTCTAAATGTAAATTGATTAAATTCACTAGTCAAGAGACATAGAGTAGCTGAACAGTTTAAAAAACAAGACCCAACTATCCACTGCTTACAAAAGACTCACTTCTGCTTTAAGGACACACATAGGCATAAAGTAAAGGGATGGAAAAAGATATTCTACGAAAATGGAAACCAAAAGAGAACAAAGGTAGGTTTAATTACATCAGACAAAATAGACTTGATTCAAATGCTGTAATGAAGCAATGTCATTATAAAATGATAAAGGGGTCAGTTCATCAAAAATATATAAAAATCATAAATATGTATGCACCCAGTGTTGGAGCATCTAAATATATTAAGCAAATACAAACAGATCTGATAGGAGAAATAAACAATACAGTAGGGGTAGGGGCCTTCCGTACCCCACTTTGAACAGTGTATAAATAATCCAGAGAGAAGATCAATAAGGAAATGTTGGACTTGAACTATATTTCAGACCAAATGGAACTGAAATATGGATATATATATATATATATATATATATATATATATATATATCTCCATATCTATATTCATTCCAACCAACATTCTTTGCAAGCTTACATGGGACATTCTTCAGGATAGAACATATGTTAGGTTACAAAGCAAGTCTTAACAAATTTAAGAAGGTTGATATCATACTAAGTATATTTTCTAACTATAGTGGTATAAAACTAAAAATCAGTAACAGGAAGAAAACTGGAAAATTCACAAATATGTGGAAATTATATAACACACTCCTAAAAAATCAATAGGTTAAAAAAACAAATCAAGGGGTGCCTGGGTGGCTCAGCCAGTTAAGCATCTGTCTTCAGTTTAGGTAGTGATTGAGCCCCACGTTAGGGTCTGGGCTTGGAGGGGAGTCTGCTTTTCTTGCTACCTCTGCCCCTCATCCCCTCACCCACTTGTGCACTCACTTGCTCACTCACTGTCTCAAATAAACAAAATAAAATCTTTTTAAAAAATAAAGTAATAAAATAAATCAAAAGGGCAATAAAAAAGTCTTCAAACAAATGAAAACGGAAGCCAAATATATCAAATCTTATGGGATGTAGCAAAAGCAATTCTAAGATGGAAGTTTATAGTGATAAATGCCTACATTAAGAAAAAAGAAAGATCTCAATAAACAACCCAACTTTACACCTCAAGAAACTAAAAAATAAGAACAAACTGAACCCAAAGTTAGCAGAAGAAAGGAAATAACAAAAAACAGAACAGAAACAAATGAGATAGAGACAAGGAAAACAATAGAAAAGATCAATGAAACTGGAGTTGGTTTGGGGGGTAAAAACAAAATTGACAAAATTTTACCTATACTAACTAAGGAAAAGGAGAGAAGATTCAAATAAATAAAATCAGAAATGAAAGAGGAGACATAATAATCAATATCAGAGAAATATAAAGTACCATGAAAGAACACTATAACAATTGTATACCAACGAATTGGACAACCTAAAAGAAATGGATAAATTCCTAGAAATATGCAACCTACCAAAACTGAATCATGAAGAAATAGAAAATCTGAATAAACCAATAATGACTAAGAAGACTGACTCAGTAATCAAAAACCTCCCAGGACAGAAGTGCCCAGGACCAGTGGCTCATTCTGCCAAATATTTAAAGAAGCATAAATGCCACGCCTTCTTTAACTCTTCCCAAAGATTGAAGAGGAGAGAATACTCCCAAACTCATTCTATGAGGCCAACATTACCCTTTTACCCTAGCCAGATAAGGACACTAGAAACTACAGGTTAATATCCCTGATGAATATAGATACAAATATTCTCGACAAAATATTAGCAAACTGAATTCAATAATACATTAAAGAATTGTACAGCATGATCAAGTGGGATTTATCTCTGGGATGCCAAGGTGGTTCAACATATACAGATCAATAAATATAATATACTACATTAATATAATGAAGGATAAAAATCATGATCTTCTCAATAGATGCAGAAAAAGGCACTTGACAAAATGCAACACCCTTTCATGATAAAAACTCACAATAAATTGTGTGTAGAAGGAACATCCTCAGTATAACTCACAGATGACAAGCCCATAGCTAACAGCATACTCAATGGTGAAAGACTGAAAGCTTTTCCTCTTTTACAAGGGTGCCCACTCTTACCACGTCTCTTCAACATAGTACAGGAAGTCTTACACAGAATAATCAGGCAGGAAAAAGAAGTAAAATGCATCCAATTTGGAAAGGAAGTAGTAATTGTCATGTTTGCAGGCAATATGATCTTATATAGAGAAAATCCTGAAGACTCCAAAGAACTGTTAAAACTAATCAGCAAATTCAGTAAATTTGCAGAATACAAAATCAACATACAGAAGTCAGTTTTGTTTTATATACTAACAAGGAAATATCTGTAAAAGAAATAAAATAATCCCATTTGTATTTGCATCAAAAACAAAAGAATACTTGGGAATACATTTAATCAGGAAGGGGTTCTTGGGTGGCTCAGTCATTAAGCATCTGCCTTCGGCTCAGGTCATGATCCCGGGGTCCTGGGATCGAGCCCCACATCAGGATCCCTGCTCAGCAGGAAGCCTGCTTCTCCCTCTTCCACTCCCCCTGGTTGTGTTCCCTCTCTCGCCATGTCTCTCTCTGTCAAATGAACTAATAAAATCTTTTTAAAAAAATTTTTAACCAGGAAAATGAAAGACCTGTACTCTGAAAATTATAAGACTTTGATTAAAGAAATTGAAGAAGACACAAACAATGGGAAAATACCCCATGTTCATGGATCAGAACTAATTTTGTTAAAATATGCACACCATAAAATCCTTCTATAGAATCAATGCAATTCCTATCAAAATTTTATTAAAATTCCAATGACGTTTTTCACAGAAATAGAAAAAAGCAATTTTAAAATTTGTATGAAACCACAAAAGACCCCAAATAGCCAAATCAATCCTGAGAAAGAAGAACAAAACTGGAGGATTTGCATTCCTGATTTCAATCTATGCTTCACTGTCATAGATGTCAAAATAGTATGGTACTGGCATAAACAGAGACATACAGATCAGTGAAAGAGAATCAAGAGCCCAGAAATAAACCCTCATATACTCAATTGGGAATACTCAATGCTCAAAAGATAGTCTCTTCAATAAATAATATGGGAAAACTGGATAATCTCATGCAGAAGAATGAAATTGGACCCATACCTTACATTATTCACAAAAATTAGCTCAAAATGAATTAAAAACTGAAACTCTAAAACTCCTCAAGAAACATAGGAAAAAATCTCCTTGACATTGGTGTTGGCAATGATTTCTTTGGCTATGACACCAAAAGCACAAGTAACAAAATAATACGTGAAATAAATAAGTGAAACTACATCAAACTGAAAAGCTCTTGTATACAAAAAGAAACAACCAATGAAATGGAAAAGCAACCTACAGAATAAGAGAAACTGTTTGCAAACCTTATATGTGATAAAGGTTAGTATCCAAAATATATAAGGAACTCCTACAACTCAATAGCAAAAAGTGAACAACCTAATTTAAAAGTGGGCAGAGGGGGAGCCTGGGTGGCTCAGAGGGTTAAGCCTCTGCCTTCAGCTCATGTCATGGTCTCAGGGTCCTGGAATCGAGCCCCGCGTCAGGCTCTCTGCTCAGCAGGGAGCCTGTTTCTCTCTCTCTCTCTGTCTGCCTCTCTGCCTACTTGTGATCTCTCTCTGTGTGTCAAATAAATAAATAAAATCTTTAAAAAATAAAAATAGAAAAAATAAAAGTGGGCAGAAGACCTCAATAGACATTTTTCCAAAGAAGGCATACAAATAACCAATAGGTAGGGACATGAAAAGATGCTGTTAGAAAAGACACCTATTAGAATGGCTGCCATCAAAAAGAGAAGTGAAAACAAGTGTTGGCGAGGATATGGAGAAAAGGGAACCCCTGGGTACACAGTTAGTTGGTGGGGATGTAAATTGGTACAGACGCTGTGGAAAACAGTATGGAGTTTGGTCCAGTAATGTCCAATAATATCTGGGCATATATCCAAAGGAAATTAAATCAGGATCTGGAAGAGATATCTGCTCTCCCATGTTTAAGGCAGCATTATCCAGTAGTCAAGATATGGAAACAATCTAAGTATCCATCTACAGATGAATGGGTAAAGAAGATGTGGCATATATGTACGATGGAGTATTATTCAGTCTGTGAGGAATAAGGAACTCTTGCCATTTGTGACAACAGGGATGGACCTTGAGAGTGTTATGCTAAGTGAAATAAGTCAGAGAAAGACAAATACTGTATGATCTCACATGTGAAATCTAGAAGAGGTGAACCCATAGACATGGAGAATAGAGTAGTGGTTGCCAGGGTCTGTGGGATGGATGAAATGGGGAGGTGTTGGTCAAAGAGTTCAAACTTCCAGTTACAACATGAGTAAGTACTGGGGAACATAGCATAGTGACTGTAGTTAATAATACTGTATTACATACTCCGAAGTTGCTGAGAAAGTAAATCTTAGGTGTTCTCACCACACACCAAAAAAATGGAGATTATAAGAGATGATTGAGATGTTAACTAACCCTATTATGGTAATCCTTTCACAGTGTATAAGTGTATCAAATCATCATGTTATACGTCTTAAATTTACACAATGTTATGTCTCAATTATATCTCAACAAATCTTGGTGGGGGTGGGGGGAGACATGCTCATCCTTCAAAAGCCATAAAGTTAAAAGGCAAACAATAACTGAGAAGACATATTGCTTAAATACATAATGGGCAAACAATTACTTAGCCTCATAATGCTAATGGGTAAAAAGGGCATTGCACATGAGCAGGCAATTCACCAAAAAAAAAAAAAATGTAAATGACCAAAGCATGTGAAAAAAATATTTAGCTTAAACTGTATTTCAACTGTATCTAATTCAACATGTAGCTCAGAACTTAGCATATGGTCTGCACATTCATCTTTCCCGTTCAACAAATGCACAGTAAGATGCTGGGAAGACAGCCATAAACGGGGCAAAGTTCATCATTTGTTTAGACGAGCAACAAAAATGCAAATTGAAATACCGAAATGTCACTTTGCCTAACAAATTGGATGACTAAAAAGAATCATAACCGACGTTGCTAGGAGTTCAGGGAAAGAGGCAGTCTAATGCACACAAAATAGTAGGAGCCCACGTTAGTGTTCTGGGAACTGGGTAAGTCCGAGCCATCAGAACCTTTGGTCCAACAACTGTACTTTGCATCCTTTATCCTATGGAAAAACTGAACAAGCCGCCCAGGGTACACCAGTACAGTCCATCAAGCATTGCATTATTTTTGTAGGGAAACAATGACCTAAATGTCCCACAATAGGGACTCTTGGCGAAATGGAGGGGACAAGGTCCAGAAAACAGATAAGGCATCAGCACTGCAAGAGCAGACAGATTTGGTCCAGATACAAGGAATTGTGTAAATTTGATGTCAGGAAGTTGTGGAGAGGTTTTGTTTTATGCTCTGTATCCCACACGCCTATCTACCCCCTGCTCTCTGAACTGAAAAGCAAGTCTGTCTTCTGAAGGCGAAGGGGTGGTAGAATTGACATTTCCAAATTGTAGAGAAGATTTGAAATAGCTCTTGCATAGAGTGGGAAAGGAAATTATATGGACAAATAGAAAGGATCCCCACACAGCAAGGAAGGCCTGCATAAGGCCAGAGATCATGAACATTTCCCTGAGACACAGAGCCTGCAAAAGATTACCGCAACCTTGAACACAAATAAATAGAAAATAAAAACCCATTCTGTTGGAAGAAATGGTCTGTTAGTAGCAGTTATATTCATAAATCCACATCATTGGATGTAAT
This sequence comes from Lontra canadensis, assembly GCF_010015895.1. Lineage (NCBI taxonomy): Eukaryota > Metazoa > Chordata > Mammalia > Carnivora > Mustelidae > Lontra > Lontra canadensis. The sequence continues at coordinate 16,872,576 of NW_022631014.1, read as the reverse complement.
TACACAGTAGTACAGCCCAAGTGTCAATTCCAAGATTTACATTAGAACTCCTCGTGTCAGGGACTTCTAGTTTAGCCATTAATCTGCAATGAAATTCACGGATGAATCTCAAACCAAGTTTGGGAGCTGGCGAGAGCAGATAAAATGGAAATGAATTCTCTCCGTACTAGGAACAAAAAATAGGACATTAAAACTTTAGAAAACTGCAAGTCTCCAGGAAACATAGCCATCTAATGGAAGAAAAGATAATGTAAAGGTGAATTCTTCCAAAATTAGGGCAGAAGCCTGATGTAAATCAAATCCAAATCTGAACCAGACATTTTTTTAACTTCTCAAAAGAAAGAAAATCTGATAGAAAACCTGATAGAAAAAAGTCAAGAGTAATTTAGACACGTTTACAAAAAATAAGATCTGAATAAAGAGGACCCGCGTATTAAGATATTACCGTATACTTTAAAAGCACAGTAATTAAATTTGTGAGAGAGTGATACAGGCTATAATGAAATAGGCCAGAAGTACAGCCTAGAATATATTAAAATTTAACTCATGATTTATCTCATGATTCCCACCTACCTCTCACCCCCAGTCGGAAAAAGAAACTTCTTAATAAATGGTGTTGGGACAAATATCCACTAGTTGTTTGGGAGAGGGGAAGAGGTAGCAAGGGGGGAGGGCCCTTAATTTTCCCTCCAGTGAAGGGAGGAATGGATCTTCCTGGTGTGCAGGCCCGACAGGACTTACAGGAGACAATCCCTTATGAGAAGAGGCCACACAGGCTCTAGAGAGTGAATCCCTGTTCCTTTGCCATTTATTCAACAAATAGTTTTTGAGCTATTCCAAGAGCTGCAGTACAGCAGGGATAAGAGAGAAGAGTTACCTGCCTCGTGGAATTTACCTTCTATTGGAGGAGACAGCTGATAAATATGTAGACAGGTTCAGGGGATGATGTCAGATTGTGAGTCCAGGAAGGTCTTTTTGGACACCGTTCTGACCGAGTGTCCCTTGGACTGAGACCTGAAGGACAAGAAGGGGGAAGTCGGGGAAAATCTAAAGGAAGGTTCCTCCCGGCAGAGCAACACAAGAAAGACTTACGGTGGAAATGACCTGGACAAGTTTAAGGAACTGATGAAAGAGCCAGCCAGGGTGGTTGGCGCAATATGGCAATGGGGAGGACAGTGAGAGAAGTGACAGGGGACATGCGGAGAACCTCAGCTTTTATTCTGAGTGACATAAGGAGCGCCTGGAAAGGTGTTGAATGACAGAGAATGACAAGGAGGACCTTTCATTTACCAAGATCCCCCACGCTGCCAAGAGGTAAAAAGAATCACCTCCTTTCCCAGCGAACATGGAAGATGGTTTCACATCTCACTGGGCTTCTTCAGAAGTGATCACGTGCCCCAGCAACCCCCCCCGCCCCCCCGGTTACTGCCAGCAGCAGGCAAACACTTTCAGTCAGTATCAGAAACAATTTTTCTGGAGAACAGCCAGTAAGTATGCAAAAGCAAAAAAGACTGGTGACCATGATCACCCCCTCTGCCAGGAAAGCAAGTCCTGCTTGCCAGACACCGACCAAGGCAGGTGCAGGCAAAGGTAATGGCCCCCTCATCCCCCTCTTTTGTCACCTCCACCAGTCCCGAAGTGGTCATCACTGGGTGTCAGTTGGCCGGCATTAAACAAGAACATGATCTCAGGAAAACATACAGACCAGGGAGTTTAATTCTGGATTGAAAGTGCAGAGTTTTCAAAAATTCACTTCTGTCATCTCCATTAAGACAGCAAGTCATTTCTTTCATACATGGCCTTGACCATGTATGAAAGATGATACATGGTCATCTAATCAGATGATAGATGATTTAGGCCCCAAACATTCCTAGAGGACAGTTCTCTAATCTGTTATGATTTGTAGTTTCGTTTTATTACATATGCAAATTTATTGTTCGCACTCCAATTTCCTTCCACAATTCTGTGTCACCCTCTTTTGTCAAGTCACTTCAGGGACAGGGGTCTGTTCGTGGAGGATGTATTTTGACAGGTTGTAGAGGCCTCGCCAGAGCGCCTTATGTTTTATGAGAGCTGAAACATATTTGCATTGAATTTTTCTAGCAGATTTCTGTCAACTATTGAAGAGGGCATATGGAGTTTCTTTTCTTACCTTTGAAAAGGGGTGGGGGGAATACATGAAATCAGGATAAATTTCCTTGCTTCCTCTTGGTAGTTTGATGGAAGCATTTCTTAAAGCCAACACAGCATCTGTAATATGGGACAGAAAAGTAACAAGGAGACCATGAAGCCTGCACCACGCTTAGAGCAGATTTCCTTAGAGACCACATTCCTTTTCACTGACTCTCCTTGCTGGCTCAATCCCAGGTAGGTTCAGAAAGGCTCAGAACCAGAGCTTGTCACTGGGGAGATCTCAAGCTCTGTAGTGTGGCTTGGAGGGTGGTGTGGCCAAAGCTTATTCTGCTGAATGTCAATGCAGCCCTTGTCTCGCTGACCTGTCTATTGTTACTGATCTGATTATTCAGTACAATTCAGTTCCACAGTCGCTTCCTACAGACCACTGGGTTCCAGGAATTATGTGCAGAGGAGGTGGTGTGACAGGTGGGAAGGAGCGTGGGCTTTTCGGAGACCAAAGTCTCTGGGCTCAGATCCCAGCTCTGCATCTTCCCTGAGCCACAGTTTCTTCATCTCTAGAGATGGAATTAAAACATCAACCGTGTCAGGTTGTTGTGAGGGCTAAATGTAATGATGAGAAGCCTGGAGTCCTAATGGCACCAGGACCCACATTAGCTCTGAGCTGGCTGCCTTCTTCCTTCTGTTCTCTCCTGGAGGGGTCTCAGGAGCAGCCTTCAGCAGGGGAGAAGTGGGCCCCATGTGGGTTTTATGCAGTGTGAGCTCCTGAAGGGCTTTTCTATGCTGCATGAGCACTACCCCTTTATGTTCAAAAAGGTCCTTAGAAGAGCCCAGGTGAAGCTTTTCCCTGCATTACCTGGAAGGTCCACGATCTCCCATCAGCCCCCTGAGGAACATTCATTTATCACAGGCTCAAAGGAGAACAGGAGGGCCCCACACCTCCACCATTTTCTCGTTTTTACCAACCGAGCTATGAAGGTTGTGTCCCCACAACCTGCTCTGGTGACCTGACAGCAAAAATGACAGATTCAAGGGGTACATGAATTGACTGGGTCATTAAGCATTTCCCTTCTGCTCAGGTCATGATCCCAAGGTCCTGGGATCGAGTCCCACATTGGGCTCCTTGCTCTGTGGGGAACCTGCTTCTCCCACTCCTCACCCACTAGTTCTCTCTCTCTCTCTCTCTCTCAAATAAATAAATAAATAAATACTTTTAAAAAAACAAAATAGGGGCGCCTGGGTGGCTCGGTGGGTTAAGGCCTCTGCCTTCAGCTCAGGTCATGATCTCGGGGTCCTGGGATCGAGCCCCGCATCGGGCTCTCTGCTTGACAGGGAGCCTGCTTCCTCCTCTCTCTCTGCCTGCCTCTCTGCCTACTTGTGATTTCTCTCTGTCAAATAAATAAATAAAATCTTAAAAAAAAAAAAAAATAAAAAAAAAAAGAAAAAAAAAAATAAAAAAAATAAAAAAACAAAATAAAGACTAAAAGGGTGACCTGGAGCTTATTCCATCCTGGCCATTAGCAATCACTGGCTCTTGGATGGTCAGAAAGGTTCTTTGCAATAGTATATTTTCCCTTATTCCAAGAGCCCAGGGAACCCTTCTTTCTCTGTTGGTGTTGAAATCTCCTTACCAGTGTCAGTTTGTGCCAGCGCCCTGGGCTCACTCAGCTCAGCCGACTGGGCTCACAGCACGTCTTTCTGCCTCCCTCCCCAGTCCACAGCCCTGGCATGCTCTCAGCTCTTTCCAGAAAAGTGCTCCTCACCCTTGTAACTCCCACACAGCTGCTCCACCCCAGGCCCCAGCGACCTTGAATTCCAGCTGCAGTAAGAGTTCCCAACGCTTTTCTCTTCTTCAGCTTCTCCCCAGCCCTAAATCTGTCCCTCCTCTCCTAGTCGGAACTGCCTTCCTACAAACACAGGCCTCTCGAGGGGCCTGTGAGGAATCTGGGGTTCAAAACCAGGCACATCTGGGTGCAAAGCTGGCTCCTTCAGAGCAGACCCCTCCCTAAGGCTGAGCTCCTCATCTGGGAGAGTGATCATAGCACAGGCATCAGAGGGCAGTCAGGTGAGCTCAGGGAGGCAAGGCCAAAAGTGCTCACCACAGAACTTGGCATGCGGTAAGTGGTCAGGAAATGCCGGCTCCTGAGAACAACAGCAGCGAGAACCTGCGGTGGCACCCGCTTTCAGAGAGCACAAAACTCAAACTCCTGAGTTTGGCATTCGGGGCACTGCCCTGCCCCCATCTCCCTTCTGTTTGTCATCCTTGGCACGCCCCAGGCTGCGGTGCCAGTCCCTGTGGGGTCAGGGCTCCGGGACTGGTGTCCGAAAGACCTTCCTCATCTTCGCTGTTTCTTAACTTCTTTCTTGTGCTTCCAGACCAACCCCAAAGTCACAAAGTGGTGGGGCCCCTACGGATCCGCAGCCCACTGCTCACAGTGCAGGGCAGGGCCTGTCCTCTGCTACCTGCTGTTGGTCTTCGTGTCCCTCTCCCCTGTCTGCTCTCTGAGGACAGGGACGATGGCTGACTGGCCTCTGCATCCCCTACAGGGCTCTGTGCCAGGGCCCTGGTGTGGGATAGACTCTTCCTGAAGGCTTGCATTCAATTAGTGCTGATGGGAAACAGCAGGTGATGTCTGAGGACCTGGTTGTTCAGTTTCCCAGCTAGGCAATGACATCCCTTGTTCTTATTGCATATCAGTACTCCCAGTTCGCTCTGCTCCCAGTCAAAGGGAAATACGTGTGTATATATTTCCCAGAATACGTGTATGTGCCTGGTGGGGGCGGGGGTGGGGGGTGGGTGGTCTGCATGTCCATGTCAGGTTGCCCATTGTCATTTCTTAGGACAGACCATTCTAGAGTCAGATATTACGTTCTCCTTTTTTGTCATTAGGTTACCCCTTGTTTATGAAATTATGGTGGTGGTAGATAATACTAGATCATAGTGGGGTTTTTTTTCTTTTTAAAATATTATTTTTTTAAAGATTTGATTTATTTATTTGAGGAAGAGAGTGAGTGAGAGAGAGCAAAGCAGGGTGAAGGGCAGAGGGAGAAGCAGACTCCACGCTGAGCAGGGAGCCCGATGCAGGACTCCATCCTGGGATTCGTTGAACACGACCTGAGCCGAAGGCAGATGCTTAACTGACTGAGCCACCCATGTGCCCCTCTTTTTAAAATATTCCTAGTTGGCAAGAAAAAAACTGGGAAATGAAGAGGAGCAAAGTTTAACTTTCTTCAGTAAAGAACAGTAAAAAGCATTCTTCAAAACACAGGTAGGCAAGGAAAGCTGTTTCGAGAGCAAGACATATAATGGAAGGCATCTGAGTCACCAGGCCATGCCAGTAACTGGTCCACCTAGGGACTGGGGCAGGTGGGGGTGGGTGTTGAGGAGGGGCCAACCCTGGACCCAGGCACTGTGTGGCCCCTTGATACATGCTGTCTAATTTACTCTCCAAAGTCTCTTGAGCTAGATGGTGTTACCTCTTTCACAGTGGGGGCTCAGAGAGGTTAAATCATTTGCCCAGGGGCGCCTGGGCAGCTCACTGGGTTAAGGCCTCTGTCTTCAGCTCAGGTCATGATCTCAGGGTCCTGGGATCAAGTCCCGCATCAGGCTCTCTGCTCAGCGGGGAGCCTGCTCCCCCCCCTTCTCTGCCTGCCGCTCTGCCTACTTGTGATCTCTGTCAAATAAATAAATAAAATCTTTTTAAAAAATTAAAAATAAATCATTTGCCCAAAATGTCACAGGCAGTGTAACCTAAATTTCCCAAGCCTCGTGGTTTGGGGTATGCAATGAGGAGGTCACACTCTCATCAGTCCTCAGTAGGAAGCCACAGGACCGCAGCACCCACGACCCGCCCCCCCACAGCAGTTGGGGGAAACTAGGGAGGCTTCTCCAAGTGTGCATGGACAGTCCACCCATAGGGGCCTGCTTGGGGCCTTTATAATTGTCTAGGGAGGACAGCAGTGCCTCCCAGAGGACAGGCCTCACCAGGCCGCTGCTGCCCACATGCCTTCTCACAGACAGGTTCCAGAGCAGCCACATCAAGGCCAACATATGACTTCTGTACCCAAGCACTTCTGCCCCCATGGGCCCTTTCCTCCATAGAACCCACTAACAAATCAAATTTTACAACTGTGTAGGTATGAAGAGTAATATATGGGGGCGCCTGGGTGGCTCAGTGGGTTAAAGCCTCTGCCTTCGGCTCAGGTCATGATCCCAGGGTCCTGGGATCAAGCCCCATATTGGGCTCCCTGCTCAGGGGGAGCCTGCTTCCTCCTCTCTCTCTCTCTCTCTCTCTCTCTGCCTGCCTCTCTGCCTACTTGTGATCTCTGTCTGTCAAATAAATAAATAAAATTTTAAAAAAAGATTAATTTATGAATATTATGAATTAAAACATGTTCCTGGACCTAAGAGTTCTTTTTTATCTTCTTCCTTTTCATTTAAAAAAAAATAAAACATTTTTATAGGCTCCTAAAAGAATAATGAGCCGTGGGCTCCATGCCTGCTGAGCCCAGCGGACAAGAAGTGGGAGTCTTTTGCCAGAGTGGGAGTCCTCTCACCACTGCCCACCCCTGTTTCATGGATTGGCCCATGGACCTTAAAGCCTACTGCCTCCTTCTCTATCTCACAAAACCCTAGTGCTCAGGTCCCTTCAGTCTCTACCTGTTTAGCTCTTCTATTCTTGTTAGAGGCATCGGAACAGTTCCCAAGGTAGAGCTATAAAAATTCCTCTTCTGCCCCAGACGCCGGCATACTCATTTAACCTGGAAGGCTTTTCTCCTCCCCACATTGTATTCGATGAGATCATATCAAGACTTACATCAAGTCAAATAAATAGACAGCCAGGCCTCCGTCACAGCCCCGGTCCATCACATGCAGCCCGACATGGGATCTGTTTTGGCCCAGCTGAGTCAGGCAGACACACACGTGAGCCTGGGTGGAACCAGGCCTGGAATCAGCCCTCTGGCATCCAGAGTGTTCCCTCTCTGGGAAGCCAGGCATTTCACGCGCTCCCACTATTCACATGTTGGCAAGCTTGGGATATTCTGGTAAGGAGCATTCCTGTCTATTCCAGCTTGAAATGAGTCTGCATTTCTTTGTCCAACACAATGCTTTGAAATGAGTGATGATGCCAGAAAAAAAAATATCAGGAGAGTTTACAAGGATTGCTACTGATCAAGTATATCTAGCATTTAGGCTGGAAACCGTCTTTTCTTTAGAATTCTGTAGACTCAGAATCTGTCCCTGGGAACACCTTGCATTCTGCTTGTCTTGGGCAAACGGTCTATAAGGAAGAGTAAGTGGAAGAGGAATTCGTTCTGGCAGCATGTTTTATGTGAAGGGGGAGTACATGGGGACAGGATGGAGAGATCACCACGGCTAAAGTTTGTGGGGAGTGAGACAAAAAGGAAAGAAATCTTGCTTCTCTCTGCAGTCCCTAGAGAGAAAAGAACGAGACAGCTGGGGTTTATGACTCGGGTCCTGCCCTGCTCTTCTGCTTTCTTGGGCCCATTGAAATGGCCACCTTGGCAGGACCCTGGCCCCAGAGTGATCCGCAACCTTCTGAAAGGTCTGCCTTGGTCCTGCTGTTGCTTATAGGCAGCAGGAAACATGACTCCTTGCTGAGGTTCCTTACTGTGCTGGCTCTGGTGAGTGATCAAGGAAACCGGAGTGGTTCTCATTACCTTCTGTATCCCGAGTGTAGACTGTTTGGGTCAACCCCAGAGGTAGTGAGGTCAGCATGATGGATTTGATGTTCCACATGGGGCTGGGACACAGACTGACCCTGGCAGGGGACACTCAGGCTCTCAGTAGTGACCACTGAAAACCATGCCCCATCTGCACCAAGTCATGTTGGCACACACCAAGCATTTAAAAAGGGAATCGCACGGGTATCTGGCGCTTAACAAAATTCATTATTTAATTTGTATTTCTTTGAGCACTAGAAGGTTGAATTTGTTATTGCATGGCCATTTCCATCCTATCATCTGTGGGGCCCTTGGCCTCAAGTATCCTGGAGACCAACCTTCCTGTTCTGTAATTGCCCCTATGCTCTCTGCTAATGTCCACACTTTCACCTCTCCCTTCTTTGATCCCAGGAAACTGTCACATTGAATCCATCTTATAATTACTCTCTGGAGTACCATCAGCTACATAATAGCTCTCTTTGGGCTCTCAAATTGTGTTTTGTTTGTGCCATTCAGCTCCGCCCTCAGGGGCTGTAAGCAACAAAGCAGAAGGTTCCTTTAGCTATTCATTTCTCCCACACACAGGGCTTCCTGCCAGCACCCCCGTCCACACCAGCTTTTCATCTGAACAAAACCCTGTCCAGTGCTAAATATAGCTTTATTTAACATAATTGTACAAGGTGCTTTCTACTTTTAAATCTAGACTGGCCAGGGAGTGGGACATTTACATAACAAGCTGGTATCAGCCCTGATTTCCTTTATTGGAGTGGTGAGGAAACTAAGGAACGGGGAGGTTTGCAGCCCTGCTCCTGTCATGGGACTAATTAAATCCCAGGTATCTTAACTTCCGGTAGGTGCACTATTCACTCCCCCTTCCATATCCAAGCCAATAGCCCAGTCCTTGGTTGTGGGCAAGGAGCCCCTGAATTCCTGCAAAGGCTAGTGGATAGCAGTGTGTACTTCCCCTCTGAGAGCTCACCCACCAGACTGGGGGAGGGGTGCTCCTGCCATCTGGCTCACCAACCAGAGATCTTGTCCAGTTTGCATATACTTTTTTTTTTTTTTTTTTTTTTTGCCACTACCCTCAGCTGGAGGCTAGTCAGCTTCTGAAGTGTTCCAGGGCTTTCCCCAGACCACAGAGCTTCCAGGTGAAGCTGTGGTGCCCTCTTCAGCCCAGCTGCCGGGTACTGCCACATTCTGACTTAGTGGCAAAAGCAGATGCCTTCAGGGTACCTGAAGTATGTCTGCTTGTCAAGTGGCTGGCGTAGGACTAGGCATGCCATGAGGGCGGGGCTTTACCCATTGTCCACTTTATCCCAGCACCTGGAACAGACCATAGACCTGCACACCATAGACCACCCCCAATAAAATATGTAGGGGGAACAGTGTGGGGATCGCAGAGATCTGGCAAGTACGTGTCTCGTGGAAGCCATTCTTGTTAAAAAGCACACCTCTGGGCAATATTTGGCTTCCAGCTTCCAACCCCTATGGTTGAATAAACAAGGCTATTTATGGATAGAATGGAACAATGACCTCCAAGCAACAGCGATGCCCCGCTTATCGCTTTGATGTAATGTGTTCAGTTGGAGTCAGGACACAGGACCAGTTTAAACACCTCTTAAATCCTTCCCATTAATAACCTTGACCCTTTAACAATGTTGTCCTAATTGGAGATGTGTTAATTTTCACACTTTCCCTTCTACTGTGCTGTGGTCTTTTTCTGAATCTCTTAGTCATATGCCTTTCTTTTAAAAAAAAATGTACAAAGAACACCCCTTTTACCAAATAAGGAACAGACTTTCTAAACACAAACTTATGTCCTGAGAGAAGGGTGACAAATCTGCTTTCATTCGTACAACGTCACTTTTTCTAAAATGGACTTAAGCAAACAGTGGCAGCTGTTTAATGCCAAAAACATTTTGAGCCCAATTCATCTTCACAATCCGCCACAGCGAGTCATAGCATCCTGGATCGCAGGGGACAGCCCCTGTTTCTCCTCCGGTGAAGCGTTGACCCTGGCTGTTCCCAGGGACACTGACCTTATTCCACTGGGTCTGCGTCATCGTCCTTCCATACCATTCTCCCAACACCCCAGGCCCATTTGTTTGGGTTTGTAGCAAAGTCCCCTGAACCAAAAGGAATGTGGCTCTTAGGTCAGCCAAGCCAGCTGTTCTAGAGCAGACAGTCTGGATGGGGAGCACTCTGGACACACGAGCCTTAACCCTACAGAGGGTTGACAGATACGAGACCATGTGCCTCAGCATGGAAGCCCAGAGCCAGCTTTTAGACTGTGACTTGTCATTTAAACACATCGAATCGGGAAGGGGTATCAAAACATCCTCTAGCAAGTAGAATCTACTTGGAGGAATGGAAAATCAAGCCATAGCCATCATTAATATTTTAGCCAGGATATATGAATACCTTAGAAGGTACCAAAGGCATTAAAATTCCAGATTTTCTTGAAACATTTTACTGGTAAATTGTAAACACACACACACACACACACACACACACACACACACAGACACCCCAGTCAGCAGCAGGCAATATTTGACTTCCAGTTTGCAAGCCCTTTGATGGGATAAATAAACTGGGTTCTAGATTGAAACCATTGCCATCCAGAAACACCAGACTCCAGCCTACTGCTTGACATTCTCTCCTGACAAACTTAAAGATGCGGATAACTTTTTGTGGTGACAGTGCCTCTCTCCATCAGTGACCTTGGCCCAGATCTGGACTGATTATAATTTTCAGTCCTGAATGTAAAAGCTTGTGTCAGTGAGGACTATATTCAGCTACAAATAACAGAAAATCTGGCCAACAGTAATGGTAGGGGACTATTTTCCTCATGTAACAAGATATTCAGAGGCAGGGGTGCCTCACAGTGGTTCAGCTGATCCGCAACTGTCTGGGCCCGGCTCTTTGAGGCTTTCTGACCCACGCTACTCAGCATTTTGGCATTTGTCACAACTGCACAGCTGTGATCAAGGTAGACAGGAGTGGGGAAGGAGAGCATCAGCTGGATCTATTCACCTGGTTAAGAAAACCAAAGCTTTCATTGAGACCCCTGGGCAAGCTTTCCTGCCAGGCTTACTGGGCAGAACTGTGTCACGTCACTACCCCTGGCTGTGAGAGATGAGGGAAATGGAGTGTTTCTCCATTCAGCCTCTATGGTGGAGCAGAGGAAGGGAGAACGGGCTTGACAACAGGTGTGTGGGAGCTAAACACACAGGAGCTACTGACACACAGCAGGGGAACACTTCCAACACTCATTGTTCAGATGATGAAGCTGAGTTCTAGAAGTACACAGTAACTGAGTCAAGATCCCATCATCAAATGAAGTTAGAGCCAGATCTAGAACCCAGGTCTCTTAACACCCAGTCCAGAAGGCTCCCTAATGGACCAGCCAGGGTTGTGGTTGGACAGAGTCTGTGGCTGGAGCTCTATCGAAGAAGTAGGATATCATCCAGAAAATGAGCTTTGGCGATAAAACCAGCAGCAGCGGACAGGGGACGGAATAGCCTCCCCTTGAGGTCTCCTTCTTCCCTGGAGGGGAAGGACAGTAGAGGGACAGAATCAAATAATTATGTGAATCACAGAAGCCAGGCCACGTCAAATCAGGCCACCTCCTGGTGCCCTCCAGCCATGTAGACTTTTCAGTTTCTCATTCTTTTGGCACATGGACGTTTGTGTGTGTTATAATGGAATCAGTCTCATGATGAGCACCGTGATGATGTCAAATTTCCATGTCATTGTTAATGTGCTGTTCTTGTCTTCTGTCCCCTTCTGTTGTTGGACCAAACAGAAGTATTCTGCTGTTTCTCTCTGCAACATCTCCACAGAAGTCTTGAAGGTCATCAATGCCACAGAGGAGCTGATAGCAGAGTCCTCAGGGCCCTTGGAGTTCCCACCTGTTCCTCCTGACAGAGAGAAGGGGACATTTCCTCTCGGGATAGACCAAGTGAGACTGGATGAGCAGCTGACTTCCCTGGAAGAAAACGTAAGACAGTGGGGGTGTTCCCTGTCTAGGGCAAACAGATGAAAGAAGAAACCAATGAAGGTGTAGCCCATCCCAAACAGTGCAGGGATGCATACACACTACCACCGTAGCAGGTCTATTCCCAGGGAGGCAACAGGCTGGGTTCTCCAGAAGCAGACCTGGAAATGTGGGTTTGCGTGCAAGTGATTTCCTAGGAAGCACTCTGCCAGGGAAGCTGTTTAGGGAGTGGGGAAAGATGGGGAAAGGGAAGAAGTCAAGGGAAGGTATGACCTTTTTTCTTTTTCTTTTTTCTTTTTTTTTTTTTAGATATCTGTCCGTTTGACACACACACACACAGAGAGAGAGAGAGAGAGAGAGCACACAAGCTGGGAGAGGGAAAAGGCTCCCCGCTGAGCAGAGCCCAACATGGGGCTCGATCCCAGGATCATGACCTGAGCCAAAGGCAGACACTTAACCAACTGAGCCACTCAGGGGCCCCAAAAAAGGTGTGACCTTAAAGGAAGAGTAGCTTTGACCTGATCCAGCAGGAAGCACTAGGGTGTCAGTTGCATCTCAGGGTTGTCCTGACTTGCGGCAAAGGAATTGGCCTTTCCTACAGGCAGCAGACGGTGTCTTCTTGTGGGGGTGGGGGGATGCAGAAACTGTAAAAGGGACCCAGTTGGGATCCAGGTGGAGCACTGCCACAGGGAAAGGGGGTGGTTGCCAACAGAATATAGGTCACAAGTGGTCTACCCTGCTTCCAGGCTTGTGTGCTGGTAGTGGATTTTTCTAGTCTGACTTGGGAGGAGGAAAGGAGGTACCAGATTCTTACATATAAATATCCACGCTCATTCTTGAGTGTTTTAATAAATTCCTGATGAGAATTTCCCAACACTCCAGACTAGGGGGTGGCACAGAGCTTCGGACAGTAGCCACTCGGGCCATAGTCTCTGTCACCAGTGGGCATAGTCCTGCCCATGGACTCAGGTGGTTCCATCTTTCCAGACCCAGCAGAGTCAACCCTGATTGTGCTGTCATGAATACAGTTCTCAGAAATCAGGATCTGTTAGTACAGGTAATTTTTGCAAAAAGTTGAAACAACAAATCAAAATGACTCAAGGTTTTTAAAAAAATGCCAATAGTTGCTTTATCTTAAAAGTTAAAGACTCCCTCCCTTGGAATTCCCATAAAACCTAAGTAGAGGTCTGTTTGCCCCTTACCTCCCTTTACTGCCCTTTCTATCCATTCATCTGTCCCCATTAGATTGGCACCAGTGACATTTTGGGTTCGATAATTCTTTGTTGTGGGGGGTGTCCTCTAGGTGAAAGATGTTCAGCAGCATCCCTGGCCTCTACGCATGAGATGAGGATGACATCAAACTGTGACAGTCAGGGTGCCTGGGTGGCTCAGTCGGTTAAGTGTTTGCCTTCGGCTCAGGTTTTGATCCCAGAGTCCTGGGATCGAGTCCCACGTCGGGCTCCCTCATCTGCCGGGAGTCTGCTTCTGCCTTTGCCCCTCACCCCACTTGTGTTCTCTCTCTCTCTGTCTCTCAAATAAATAAATAAAATCTTTAAAAAGAAAAAAAAAGAAAGAAAAAGAAAGGAAAGGTAAAGAAAAAAGAAAAGAAAATGTTTATTAAAAAAATATGACAGTCAAAATGTCTTCAGACATTGTCAAATATTGGAGGGGGAGAGGCACGGAGGCAGGAGCCCAGTCATCCCCAGATTAGGAATCCGATGTATGAATTCCTGCAGAACACCATCTTTCCCCTGAGTAGCCCCAGCCCTTGCCCAGAGCTTGACGCAGAGGTGCTGGAAGAATGTTTACCTGATACATGGTTCAGTCGAATGAACTTCTTTTCTTGGAAAGAAATGTTTTATTGCTAACATGGAGGGTCTCTGTTCTTTAAATATGTCTACAATACAGTTCTTTCAGTATTGATAGTTCTAAAAATAGCCTTAACCCTGGACACGCAGAGCAGAAAAAGTTAAAGTCAAGATATGGCTCACCAGGAAAGGGCTGGTTTTTTACCAAGTATTGTATTTTTTAAAAATGCATTACATGAAACATTCAGATTTAAGAGGTGACTGTGGGTTCCCTGGGAACACTTAAAGCAAAGACAACATGCCTTTTTTTTTTCCTCCAAGGGGCATGTTGAAAATGCAGTGGCTTTGTGGGAGTTTTCCTTTTGTAAGATCATTTTATTATACACTATGTTTCTTTCCTTGGGTTCCTTAACATTTTCCGGTGGAAACACATCCACTTAACCCGCTGATGTGAGATGTCAGAAACCCCAGCAGGGACCAGCGCTCTAAGGTGGGGGTTTGTAATTCCTTGCACCCCTGCTCCCCAAGAGTTAACTGCTGCTTCCCCCTCCTCCTTTCCCCCTTCCAGCTTTCCACATCGCGCCTCAGAAGAACATCTCCGTTCCTTTGAATTCTGTGGTTCTGAGTCAGAGAAGGGCTGACTCTTCTCTTTATCTCTTTAGAGACAACGATCACAGAGCCCCGGGGCTGGTTCTGCTCCGCGTTTTCCAGGACGGAATTCAGCGAGCCGCCGAAGGGCGGGGCTGATTCTTCAGCGGGCCTCTGGGTGCCGCGGATTTAATTAAACCGGGGCTTTTTGTCTGTCTGTGCTCCAAAGGGCGCTCCTACGTTTTTCATTGTCCTCGGCGGCCCTGCTCCTTTGTGCCGAGGAGCCTGGAGCGCCAGAAATAGAAACGGAGACACCTACTCTAACCTTCTGGACATTGGCTACCACGGTTTCAGGAAGGGACTATTGTCTGAGGTGTGGGTAAGGTTCAGGGAGGCTGTAGCCCCAGAAAGTGGCAGTGGGGGCTGGGGAGCGGGGGGTGGGGGGGGAGTGGTCCCCACACGGGGCTGTGAGGTCCACGGAGAGCAGGAGCCTGGAGGAGCGCCCCCTAGTGGGAGCTGTCACCAAGAAGCCCGCACTAGGAGAGAGCAGGGGCCAGGAGAGTAACTTCCTCCTCCTCCTGCCATCCATCTCCTGCCGGTTGTCTCCCAGTGGCCAAACTCCCATCCCAGCCAGCAAGGGCGCCTGGATGATGAGGCTCACGCAGGTCAGCCTCACAGAGAAGAGGGCGGGGCAGAGAAGGGTGGGAACTGGACCTAGGGGTCAACAGAACCACTGGCATGACCATTCTCAGACCCTTGGTGTGAGGAGTAGGGACCCACAGAGGCCATCTTGTGGGATTTAGGCAGGGCTATGAGTGGGAGGGAGGAGTGGGCTCCCTCCCACCTCCCACCACCATGGGAAGACCTTCCTCATTCTCTTCTTTGCTAAATGACCAACAGCCTGGGGTACCTGGTAATTCCCAACACAGAGGCTGTGCAGGAACAGCCCAACTTCTTTTGTAGTGCTGCCCTGTAACTTTTGGCAACACCATATCCCATGGTATGTATCTTTAGTGGCCTCAGACACAGTAGAACTGCCCTAGGAGGGAGCCCAGCCCTGTCACAGAATCTGGGAGCAGGCAGAGGATGTTGGTCCTCCTTCTCAAGGCTCTCGGGTGCTCTCCGTGGCACAGGAGAGGACATGGGCCTGGGCCTTGTGGAGATGGTCCTGGCTACTTCGATGGTCCTCTGCCTTCCAGAGCAAGCAAAGAAATGCTATCAATTACTGTTTAGGCATAGTCCTCTAGAATGTGTTTCATGGAAGGCAAGTCCAACAGGATACTATAAAATCAGATCGGTTTCAGCAAGATGTATAGTCTTTCTAGGAAAATTGAGAGACGTGTTAGCATATTAAAGACTCTGAGAAGTACTGCAGCAAAGAAATCTGTTTGATTTTCTTTACGCTTGAAGCTTTGACCACAAAGTCCTTCCTTAGTGAAATACCTGTTCTTGTTTCTTGAACCACTTTGAGGAAGTTGAGTTGAACCAGGAGCCAGTCCATGGTGTCATGGGCATCAGTGGCTGGAGTTTGGAGAAGACATAGTGTACACAGACATGGTAGCCATGGTTCTTGCCAAAAGTGAGCCTTTACTCAGCCAGCAATTCCAGGTTAATGGTTTTCGAAAGGATTGTTTTTTTAAGACTAGAATAGCATTCCATTATCATAGCATGTTAACTTGTGTTATTTCACCCCCAGCAACAGAACCAACGTCAGGTTGATCTATAACCACAATAACTCAAGACCTTTAGGTCAGAGTTTCAAGTGTAAAACGTCATAATGTTGCAAGCGAGATTAAGTATTAGGGCATCAGAGGACAGGGCAGATAAAGACATGGGATCTGACATCAGCCCCCAGGAGCTCAAATCCCGAGTCTACTACTTCCCAGCTTTGAGGCATGGGGAAGTCACTTAACCTCCAGGATCTAACGTTCTCCTCTTTAAGACAGTGATGATGATCATAGCACGCACCTCAGGGATTGCCACGAACATTGAAGGAGAAATGTCCCATAAAACCCTTGGCTTAATGCCTGGCTCAATAAATATGTGTGGTCACCATCATCGCCAATACCAGCCCATTAGGCACCATCACCTTGTTGGGGTGTTCCTGCTCAGCCCGCATCAGGGCCAAACCACAGAATCTTCCCTCACCCCCTCATACCAGGAAAGCACGCTTTCAGGGAACATCCTGGCCTTGCTGAAGGCTTGGAACTAGTTGGCAGAGAAAACAAAGAATATTAGCAGATGACCACGTTGAAAACAAAACAAGAGACGGTTAAGATGACACAGCTGTGGGATGTGATGATGTTGAGCTTTGTGTGTTTCCAGAAAAATCAAGGTTCTTGAGACCAAAGTTATGACAAGTTATGTTTAGCCCTATTGCCATACTCACTCAAATTATTCATTTCATTTAAATGATCATTCCAAATTTTGTTTCATTGCACAACCCTGTAAATCTGAATTTAAAGTGATCTCATCATTTGCCTTTTATCATCTCTCCCTGCCTGTCTCTTTCTCTCTTTCCTCGATTTTCTTCCCCTCTGAAGAGGAGTTTTCAACTTTGTAACTTTTGAGACACAAATACTTAATGTTTTCTCCACTCAAATAGCTTTGAAAGATTCATTTCCTTCGTGTGACAAACAACAAAGGAGTGTATTTTGTTTTCAAGACAAAGAATAAATGTCTTATATTAACTGTGAGGATCTTTTAGAAACAGAAGTTCTCTGATTCTTGCATATGACAAAGAAGGACAAAACTAGGGGCAGATGGAACTATGGCAGTCGTTGACAGACATTTGATTCATGGCCCCCTTCTGACTGAAGAATCACTTAACATGGCGTCCACTGTGCCCGTCACTGCGGGAGGCTCCCCCAGCCCAGCTCATCGTGCCTGGCGTGGCACAAATGCACATTCATCAAACCTGCCCCTTCCTTTGTTCCACTTTGAAATGTTTTGTAAAATTGTCAGTTTTAATTCAGATGTGTGAATCAGGCCAGAGAATGGACGGGGTAGGAGCACCTCAGCGTTCTCTTCCTCACCAACACTTGGTGTCGCTCAGTGCAAAACACTTGCGTGAATTGTGTGCTCAAGCTCTTGGCTTATCCTGTTTTATTTTTTAACTCAAGTTAAAAGAGCATGTGTGACCGTGTGTTTTCATTCAAATGACTCTAAATTGCTGTGATTACATGTTTAGAGCTTTACATATGTTGATTAAGTTTCAAAAACCGCTCGTTAAGTAATTAGCTTTTTTGGATCAGTCTCATTCTGTGTACTTGGTTGTTGCATCCTGTAACTATCTAGGCTGAAGGACATTTGTTTCGCTCACCCTGGCCGGCATCCCTCAGTCTGAATTATCCCAACGATTCTACCTTCTGTTTGCTTACTTATATGGCAATTGCCTTATAAACTCATGAGTCAAATTTTTTCCCTTTAATTTTTCCTCAGATCATTCCCTTTACTAATTTTCTCTTTAATTTTCAAGGACTCTCAAAAAACTGTCTTCATTGACGGATAAATACATTTGACATGTTTCTTTCAACATCACACAGTTTGCTAAGAAATCAACTATTTTCCTACTACACATTTCAGGTTCATCTTAATGCTCTTAACCAGCTTCAAGCAAGCCGAAGGTCATCAATCAGAGTTAATTCACTCAAAATGTGGAATTGTTTTAAATTAATTTCATCTCTTTTATGTTTTCTGATTTTTTTTTTTTCAGTTGCTAAATGCCAACCAAAATTTTTCTTGGAAAAATCACACCATTGGTTTTTCTTTGTGTCTTCTGTCTTGGCATTATGGCTGTTATAATCACTGGAAAAATTTGCAATTTATGTAGCTGACACCTTGTACTTTGGACTAGTTTATCATATTTTCAAGACTTAGAAGTTGCTTTTTCCTGCAGGAAAGTTTGGGGGAGTGGTAGGTGTGGTTGACAGTGAGGGGGTAGTAAGACTTCATGCTACCATTTCAGTTGGGCGCATTCCCTGACTTTTCCCCCTAGGCTGAGCCTGGTTCTGTCTGGGGTGCCCTGAAAAGACCCCACCAATCCCAGTTCCAAAACCTGAGCTCAGAGGCTGTGCCTCCCCTGCAGGTGTACCTGGCGGCAGGCACCGTGTACGGACTGGAAGGCCAGCTGAATGAGCTGGAGGATGCCGCCCGCTGCATCCACAGTGGCACCGATGAGACCGAGCTGGCAGATCTGGAGGACCAGGTGGCCACGGCGGCAGCCCAGGTCCACCATGCTGAGCTCCAGGTAAGAACTCCCTCTCTGCCCAGATGGAGCATCTTCATGAAAGGGGAGAATGCACCCTGACTTCCACAAGAATGATTGCAGAGCCTGTCTATCTGGCACATTCTCTGGCATGCTTGCATGGTCCTTTTGTGTCGATTCCATCAAATATGACTTTTAAAAATTACAGCGTTGATAATATACCAGATTTCTCTTTAAACCTATGTCACCTTTCTCTTCGATGAATTCTCTGTCCCACAGGTAGGTCTCCTGGCTATATAGGTTCCCATTCCATCCCAAGACCTCCCCTCCCTAACCTTTATCACACTGTTGATTACTTACTTGATGGCAGTTTCTCCCTCTATACACTAAAAACCCCACGAGGGCAGGACTACAGCTGCCTAGCTTAACACAGAAACTCCAGTGCCTAACATAATACTGGACATGGGTTTGGCACTCAATAAAAATGGGGTGAATAAACGAATGAAATGAAATTGTAGATTTCACAGACCAGTATTTTGCATGACTTAGATATGGCGGATTCAGAACTGAAATGATGTTATCTGTACCATTGTGAAGACACGAGTTTGACATTTTCATGGGTAGTCCCATGGCCTCTGACTGAATCAGAGTGGACTGTGGACGAAGTCGCTGATTCTCAAACTGGGGTCCATGAGACATGCTGGTCTCTGTAGTGTACGTTCAGTGTAGACCTCTGGCTCAGTGCGATTTCTACAGACCTTGCATCTTAAAACTGCATCCTAGGGGAACTGGGGTCAGTAGAAACCACCTGTGCACAGGGAAGATGATGATCTCAAGTGGTAATTATTTCTTAAATAAATATTTTTGTTTTAGAGATTCAAAAATCCCTACAGCCACTGGCAGCATTAAGCCCTCTCGAGAATGGGGGGCGCCCGTTCTCCAGCCTGTGGAAGGATTAATGCTGTGTTCTAGGAGTGGTCTCCTTGCACACGGCCCCGTCGACTATTCATTATCAGCAAGAATGGCTGAAGAGCGTCTCTCCTCAAATACAAATCATTTTCCAGAAATACCACCCGACGTGTAATCAATTTATGGTCAAAGTTATACAAAGTAGAATAAAATCATTTGTTTTCTGAGGTACAGTTTGGGCCAAAACCTCTTGAGTGGTTTAGCAGGAAATAACATCATGTATGGGTGTTTGGCAGGGTTTTACTGGACAGTTATTCCTGCTCCTAGATATTTCTAGTCTTAAATTATCAGAACCATGTTTTATGGCAGAAAATCCTGGAGTCCAAAATGACTATGTTCTTTGTGTTTGAATGTGCCTCATCTTTATACATTTTAAAATATGACAGTAATGTTATCAATAATACCTAGTGTTCAGCGATCATTACTTGGTGCCACGAGTTGTACTCGACACTTAAACTCATTATTGTAATCAATCCTTTCAGCAACTCCATGACATAGCTGTTATTTTCCCCCTTTTTTTTCCTAGGGATACTGGGGCTCAGAGAGGTTAAACCACTTGCCCAAGGCCAAATAGCTAAAGAGTGATAAAGCCAGGATTTGAACCTGTCTTTCTGACCTCACAGCCACATTCTGTAGGCTGTGCTGCGTGGTTTTCTGAGAAATGTGTTGGTCCTGCCATCAGACACATATCCACTTGCACAGGAGTCCTTAATTTGCAAGGGAGGTTGTCAACGCTGCCTTCAGTTTTACAGATCTTCACAACATGGGAATCTGCAGTACCATGGAGACTCTCTCCCTGCTGCCAGCTGCCCCAGAAAATGAAGCCTCTCACTCCCTGTTGTCTATTCTCATCCAAAGTTGTCCCCACGGAGAAGGGTAGATGTGCTAAACTGTGTTCTTGGATTAGGTCAGAGTCTAGGGACTCTATCACCCTTGGCACAAGATTGCCCAGTGCTCTGGGAGATTGCAGGATGACCCATGCGGCGGGGGTCTATCATACTATGGTGCTGTCCACTATATCATGTGGCATCATCTCTATGGGTTTCTTGGGGGAAGTTCTCTCTTAACTCTCAGTACCGGGAAAAGCTGTTCTTCTGAGCATTCGGTCTTTATCCTACACTGCTCTTTGCTTTGGCTCCCGGGAAACTCAGAGCTGAATTGGTCATCCCCCCTAACAAGTGTAAGGGCCATTGGATATGCAGTCTTAGGAATGAAATGGAGCACAACTAGGTGGATAGATGGAGGGGAGAGAGAGAAAGAGAGAGAGTGCAAAATGTAGGCAAAATCAGCCCTCAGTAGGCCTCCTTCCTCTTTCTCTGGCTTGTGCCCTCTGATCTAAAACTCAAAAAATTAACCCTTTCTTATTCCAGAGCCTGACAGTCAGCAGATCAGGAGATGAGCAGCCCGCTCTCCCATTGATCCGTCTCTCAGGGCCTGATGAGCAAGGGCCTCCATCCAAACAGCTTCCAGGGAAACCATGGGAATCTAATCCACACCAGCTGCACATAACTGATAAAAGTTTGGGGCACCTGGGTGGCTCAGTGGGTTAAAGCCTCTGCCTTCAGCTCAGGTCATGATCCCAATGTCCTGGGATCGGGCCCACATCGGGCTCTCTGCTCAGCAGGGAGCCTGCTTCCTCCTCTCTCTCTTTCTGCCTGCCTCTCTGCCTACGTATGATCTGTCTGTCAAATAAATAAATAAAATCTTAAAAAAAAAATGTTTAGCCTGCAGCCTGTCTAAGGGGGCTGTGCCATTTATTGGTCTATAAGCTAAAGGAATGCAGCTTTCAATATGAAATTTGAGGAGTCAGAACAAGAAGGCATCTGGGGGCCAGGGAGGGGCAGGGGCTGCGCAGTGTCTCCCCTGGGAGCAGCTTGGAGTATTTCACCGGTTGCACAGCCTTGGCCTCCTCCCTCCTCCTCTTCCTCTTCTGACCAAGACTACCCCCTACCCCCACTTGGGGATAGGGGATGGACCTCGGGGATTCGCCAACCCTTCAGTCCTTCTCTCTGCACTTCTGCAGCCTCTGTCCCAGTAGGCTCTTTCTGAAGAGGTCCCTAGTAAATGACAGCAGAATTCGAATCTGGCCTGAGCAGCTCAAGAGAGTGGAGGGATAGGGACGGGGACAGAGAACTCAGGGTCCACACAGATTGGCTGCTGGGCCGACTTTTGGGTTCCTTGTCTGATGCCCTGGCAACGTGCAGGCTGTGTCCGGAGATCAGCAAGGCAGCTGTGATCCCCACATCCTCCTTCCACTCCGCTAGCCTGCTCCTGCCTCTCCCCGTGTCCCCCATGCCAGGCTTTGGCAGGTCCTCTTAGAATGTGGCAGCATGGCAAGAGCATGAGGGTTGGCATGAGTTCGGAGCTCTGCCCCAGACCAGCTGTGAAGTGCTGGCTGTGTTACTTATCCTTCTGAGCCACAGATGCCTCATCCATAGAACCGAGAGAATGGTACCTCTGTCATAGGTTTATGAATGAGTTCCCATATTCAAAATGCTTAGCAGGGTGACGGCTAGATTATTGCTCTTTTCTAAGAGCAGGGATTACGTTTTCTCCATCCCTGGGGACATGGGTGGGTTAGGGTTCTTTCTGGGCACTGACTGGGCTCTTGCTCTCTGTATCTGCCTTAAGACTCTTGAAAAGTAATCTGAACTCTCTCTGACCATCTGATGTTATGGTCCAGGAAACTGATGCCCAGAGAGAAGAGGGAGTTTCTCAAGGCACTTGTCCTTTTAATGAAAGAAATGGATTGGAACCAGGGACTGCTGGGCCTCCCTCCTAAGAGTCTGTGCTGTGGTTTTGGCTCATAGAGTCATGGAAGAACGAAGAAGGACCTACAAATCATACTCGCCTTTCAAAGCTCGAATCAAGTGTGGCCCGCTCTGGAAGCCTTCCTGACCACCCCCCGCCCCTTTCCCCACCATGCTGGGCCAGGGCTCCCATCATGCCCTGGGCTTCCACTTATCCCTAGAGATATATCCCTGGCAAGGGTGTTGATATTCTCTAGAGCTACCAAACTAGACATTTAAATTTACAAAGGAAGGCCTGTGTTTTATTTTCTTATTACAGCACTAGATAGAGAAGGGCTTGGTAGAAGTTGGACAAATGAGGGGTGCCTGCCTGACTCAGTCAGTGAGAACATACGACTCTCGATCTTGGGGTTGTGAGTTTGAGCCCCACATTGGGTGTAAAGATTACTTAAAAGAATAAAAAAGAAGTTGAATGTATACATCAAAGCAGATTTGTTCCTTATAGATTCCTGTCATTTCTAACAAAGATTCTCCCCTCCTGTGCTTTCCCCCTGCTGATTCTGTCTTTCTGTTGCATTAAGATTTCTGATATCGAGAGCCGGATTTCAGCTCTGACCATTGCCGGATTAAACATAGCACCGTGTGTGCGCCTCACGAGAAAACGAGATCAGAAGCAAAGGAACCAGGTGCGTTTGTCCCTTACTTCGTCTGTTGGAATATTGCACGACCTGGAAAATTTAGATCAAATATCTTTGTCTTTGCGAAGGTGTGTTGACAGCTGTGTTCTATTTGTAGGTACAAACCATAGACACATCAAGGCAGCAGAGAAGGAAACTGCCTGCCCCACCAGTGAAAGGTGTGCTTAAAGTAAACCGCAGAACTACCAAAGAAATAAGCCTGACTTACTTTGAGTTACTCAGCGATCTGAGTTTGAGGACTGGATCTAATACAGAGTTCTCACCAGAAGTGCTCTTGTGAAGAATCTATCTTGACTTGAATCCCCCAGAAGCAGACCCCGAGACAAAGACGGGATTTGGGAAGCAATTCCAAGAAACTGGTAGGACAGGAGAGAAATGATTCAGGAAAGGAAATTAAGTCAATGCAATACAATATAATTTGTAGTTTATTTCTCCAGGCAAATGAGACTAAAATACTGTCTTCCAGAAATACTCAGCAGGATTTACTGAGGACTTCTGGGAGACAGTATTTTTTTTTTAAGATTTTATTTATTTATTTGTCAGAGAGCGAGAGAGGGAGAGAGAGTGTGTGCAAGCACAAACAGGGGCAGCAGCAAGCAGAGGGAGAAGCAGGATCCCAAAACCCTGGGATCATGATCTGAGCCGAAGGCAGACGCTTAACCAACTGAGCCCCTGGAGACATCCCTGGGAGACAGTACTGATGGCACCTCACAGTCTGAATAGGAAGATGAGGATTTCAACTCTCAGCTGTCATCCCCTGACATTTATGGGGAGGGGGCGGCGGAGAGGCATTAATTCCCTGGTACTTCTGCCCCACCCCATACACGAGCCAAGAGAAAGTGACAGTGCTCGCAGAAGCATGCTGTTGGAATGTGCTGGATGCCAGAATGTGTGGCATGTCAGGGAAATGTGGGCAGGGCACCAGAGGCATCTAACACAGTGCACAACCCACAGGGGATTCCAGCAATGCCGGTGGTGTCCTCCTCATCCACTGGGCGTTTTCAACAATTTCCCTGGATTTAAGAGCCACATATGATGATGCCAAACTAGGAATTTAGATCTACAAATCAGAAGAGTAGACAGTCAGAAGATATGTTTGAGTCTTGGCTCCACCATTCTTTGTTCAACATTTCTTGAATCCGTAAAACCTTATACAAGCTTTGCGCAGTGGCAGTATCATAGCCAATGAGGTTTATCTGAGGCACGATTATTGCTAATTGAAAACCTTATACAATTACAATGTATTACAGATCCATTGTCCCTTATTTGAAATCTTGGATAAGTATATGTTTCAGAATATCCTGGACGTTAGAAAAGTAATATGGTACAAGGACAGTATATTTCCTAATAGCCCCTGCCCCGTGGTGTCTGGGGCAGCAGCTGATAAACACTTTAATATCCTTGCACCAAAACATGAGAATGTTCACTCTCAGTGGGATGGACAAGGATTTTAAATGGTCATATGTCAGTGTAAGTCAGGTTTGACCATTGGACAATTTTGGCCCCAAAGTTATAAGGATTTTCAACCCTGAAAGCCTTTTATATTCCAGAATTGCAAATAAGAATTTATGAACTATGCATGGGGTGCCTGGGTAGCTCAGTGGGTTAGGCATCTGACTCTTGATCTCAACTCAGGTCTTAATCTCAGGGTCATGAATTCAAGCCCTGTGTTGGGCTCCATGCTGAGCATGGAGCTTACCTTAAGAAAAATAAATAAAGAATTTATGAACTATGGTGGATTATCTCCAAACTACCTTTTCCTGGAAAGCCGCTAATGAGTCTTGAATTTGTTTGGTGTGTATCATAAAAATAAACATAAAATTAAAAACTTCTGCAGTCATACCTGTAGACTGGAATGAGATACCAAACCTAGAACCAAAATCTGGGTCACGGGGACACTTGGTCTTTCTTCCTCAACATTCGGCCCGCTTCTGGGTACCACTCATTTCCATCTGTTTCCTTTTAGCTGAAAACATGGAGGCATCTTCAGTGACCACCACGAAAACATTTAACCGCAACTTCGTTCTCCAAGGCTCCTTGACAAACAGGACTAATGAAAGGAAAAACACCACCAAGGATTTGATGGTAAATTGTGTCTCGATGACCATCACTTGCACTGTAGATGAGGCCTCCATTCTGTAGCCCTTTTGTCCCCAGCTCCTCCATCAGAGCCCCAGGAAGCATCCTTCCTGCCTGGTCTCACGGTCTGTTGGTCAGGGAATTGGCGGGTAAGTGGGCCAATGAGAAGCGATGAGCACCCTGCCTGGTATTGCTAACTCTTTGATATGGGGATACATCCTCGCAACTCCTTGTAGGGTTTGATATGAGAGAACTAGAAATGGGTACATAGGAATGTAAGGTCTGGTTGAGGTGTCAGAGTTTGTATCCTGTTTTTGATCCACATTCACTCATCCTTAAATTTCTTGTGAGTCATTAATTACTTGTTGTGTTCCTGAAAAAAATGTTCAACAGCTGTCCCGAAACACAAAGGAAGGGACAGTAGATAATTTGCACAAACTCTGGAGAGCTTGTACAGAGGGCTAACAGATCATTTGACTAAACACCTACCTATGCCTGGTGGGGCTTCCGTGGGAAGTGATAATTCAGCTGAACTGACCCCGTGGTACCATTACACTGAGGACAGATGACATCTGGGTGACAAGATTGAAGCAAGGGCAAGTTTATTCTTCTGCCTTTTATGCATCCCCATTCTTCCCTTCCCCTTCCTCTGCCTCATGGTCCCTGTCCCCTGAGAGCAGGAGCCCCAAGTAACAGCATAATGGTGGGCATGCCCTTTGGGGTTACAAATCACTGCATCTCTTGGGCATCACATGGCAACAGCTCTGCCCACTGCCTCTTCTTCACTGCTCAGCCACTATCCCTGACCTTTTAAAGTCCAGTTACCTTGCTCCTGGCTGTTACTTCAAAGAGCTAAAAAGATGTGTTTATCGCACTTTAAAAGGCAGACCATTAGGGCCAGGGAAGGAATCTGTTATAAATAAGATAGTTAAAAACGTTACCTTTCCTAGAGATAGAACATAGATTAGTGGTTGCTAAGGGCTGTGGGGAGGGGCCATAGGAAGAAAGCACTTGGTGGGTAAGATGCTTTACTTTAGAGGCACGGTTGGCTTTGAAACTAGATAGAGGTGGTGGCCACATGACATTGTGAGTGTAGCAAATGCCACTGAATTGTTCCCTCTCTGTGGGGTGGAGGGATAGAAGGAGAGGGCGAGAGAGAGTGTTAAACAG
This sequence comes from Lontra canadensis, assembly GCF_010015895.1. Lineage (NCBI taxonomy): Eukaryota > Metazoa > Chordata > Mammalia > Carnivora > Mustelidae > Lontra > Lontra canadensis. Next base: position 16,846,492 of record NW_022631014.1, on the reverse strand, counting down.
CCACAGCACCCTCTGTCTCCCCACAGGAGCCCACTCTGGAGTCAGCGGTGATGTATTAGCGCCCCGGGACTCCACTGCCAATGACCCACTGCCTCCGGCCGTACACGACAGTGCCTTGACCCCACAGCCATCAAATACTGTGCGGATTTCCACCCGAGGAGAGGGCCTGGGGAGGCCATGGTGCACCACTGCACAGGGCTGTCCCGATACCTCACCCAGCAAGCAGTCCTGGACTTGGGCGCTGCCGGCTTGCCCACTCTCTGCCTTAGGCTCCCAGGGGAATCCCAGACAGCAAACTGAGACGCTGGCTTCCAACAGCAGAGCTCCGTGTTCAAAAGATGCATCTTTTCCCTATCCGCTTTGCTACTGTGTGTTGTCTTTAAGATTGTTTTTGTTTTTGTTTTTTTGGGGTTTTTTTGGTCCCTCTCATTCAAGCAGAAGTACGTGCCAACAGTTATTTGTCCAGAGGAAAACTACTGGGGGCTGGGGGGTGGAAGGAAGGGAGATCTGTATCATCATTTAATTCATCATCAGGTCTTGCTAATCTCTCACAAGCATCTTTGTCCCACAAGTGCTAAGGAAAAAAAAGTGCAAACGTCCCTGTAGTGAACATCAGGACTGTCCCATTTGGGGAGCGTGCACCCAGAGAGGATGCTGCCTTTCAGCCACCTCCTTCCTGGGCAGTTCCAACCTCCCCCGCACCTGGCACAACCAGTCATTCCCTTCGCTTTGCCATCACAAGCCACGAAGTGGAAGCTCTGCCTCACTCATGCCATGTCCAGGCCTATCTGAAACAAGGTCTCATTGAGAATTCGAGACTCTTCCCTGGACTTACGGACAGTCTCCCCACTCTGAAGGGGGGTGGAACTTGAGAACGCCTACCATTGGCTTAACTTTAGGGCACTGTCCAGAATCCACATGATGTGGTTTAGCAATGATCATGCGTCTTATGGGGTTTGGGTAAATGGATTCTTGCAGACAATAACCACGTGAGAAATTGTCCCCAAAATTTATTTCCCAAATAAATATTCAGCAAAAGTAATAGAATGGCCTTAAAAGTAAACATGATTAAAGAATCACCTTGGGAAAAACAGGCATAAAAAAAGCAGGGATAAACTGAATTTAGTGGACACAAGAGCTGACGCGAGCTCCACATTCCTGGTCTCAAATGCATGACTATGTGGAGTGTGTTTATAAAGACAAATGGAATGGAATTTCACACAATGAATTGAACATTTACAACCTTTCTTAAATCTGTCCCTGAGACATTCTGAATCAAAGGAAGCAAATCATGGGAAGCAAGGGGATAGTTTGACCGAAATGTATTAAGTGACTGCTTTCAGGAAGGCAGTTTCTTCTAACTTTAATACTTAGAGCAACCCTCTTTGGTAGGTGTCCCCATTTTTCAGATTTGGAAACAGAGGGGGCCAAAGAGATTAGTTTGCCCAAGTCACACCTTGAAACTAAGTCTAATTGGAAAGCTTCACAAAAGCCTCACTCCATGTTTGTTTCAACTTCTACATTCTTTCGCTGCTACGCACATTCCCAGATCTGATTAGCTGCTGAGATGTGTGTTATGATCCCTTCCTGACGGGGGTCTACCTATCTTCCAGTGATACTCCCTGCTGATGCTGTGTATGTGTTACCCAACAGAAATGACTCTTTGGAAATTAAGTCTTTGGATTTTTTTTCTGTTGGTGTGACTCAAAGCAGACAAATACAAATTTTAAAAACACAACAAAAAAAGATCTGAGTTCCAAATAGAATGTTTTCTTTAAGAGGCATGAAAAGCAACTATTGTTGTGTTACAGTGTTAAAATATTCAGTTTTCTTTGACAAAAATGTGTAAACTGTGTAAGCCTTGCAAAAAAAAAAAAAAAAAAAAAAAAAAAAAAAAAAAAAAAAAGAAGAAGAAGCCTGCTCTATGGCATTTGAAATTTTATAAAGGTTTCCTTGTGCCAAATAAGTGCAAATATTTAATTTACTATTAAAAACCATAAGTATATGTTATAGTTTCAGAAGAATTATTTTGTCATCAAGTGATTTTGATCTTCAGTGTCAATATTTATATTTAGATTAATTTTTATAAATGAAAATATTTTAATGGTTTAAGAAAATGAGGACAATAGGACCATATCTTTGATGACTTCTGAAAATTATGCTTGCCTTCATGTTATATGCACATTGCCAAGAATTACTGTCAAGAGAAATGATAAAGAAGTAAAAGTCATTTACGAAAATAATGTATGTGGGTGTGCGCTTTTTTGGGTTGGGGAAGACTGGGAGTGCAGAGGGGACAGGGAAAGAAGTCAATGTTTAGTCGTTGGAGGGGCCAACCTTCAAAGCTACTGTTGCCTTACACCCCCGTTCCTTCCAGTCACACCACTTGCTTCTGGATTACTCATTGTCCTGAGAGCCAAAGAGGAGGAGGGGAACAGTGTAGGTTTCTCCCCCAGGAGACCTTTCTGATCGTCATAATGTGGGGGGAGGTTGTTACTGGCATACGGTGGCCAGTGGCCAGGGATGCTGCCAAACACCCTACAGTGCAGAGCCACCCGCAACCAAGAATTATCTCACACAAAACGTGATCAGTGCCAAGGCTGAGGACGCTGGGACCCTGGAGGGAAGCCTGGACGTGGGCAGAGAGGCCCCTGCACAGGAAGCAGGACCCTGAGTCTCCCAGAGTCTTTCACAGGTCCAGTGACAACTGTTGCTTCTCTGAGGCTGGCCTGTCCTCCCCAAGGACTAGTAGGAACCCTCCTCCAACTGGAAGTAAATGAGTGAATAATAATAATATGGACAGAAGCCACTGGCCTTCACCACCTGGTGGCCTAACATGGTCGTATTCAAACTTGAGTGGGCATCAGAATCACCTGTTAAGACACAGATTCATGGGGCACCTGGGTGGCTCAGTGGGTTAAAGCCTCTGCCTTCGGCTCAGGTCATGATCCCAGGGTCCTGGGATTGAGCCCCACATTGGCCTCTCTGCTCAGCAGGGAGCCTGCTTCCTCCTCTCTATCTGCCTCTACTTGTGACCTCTGTCAAATAAATAAATAAAAATATTTAAAAAAAAAAAAAGACAGGTTCACGGGAGTCACCCAGTCATCCCCAGTGCTCAGTCTACTTTCTCTACATTACTACGCATGTGCCTGGCACAACAGTGTTTGCTAAGCACCGAGAACAAACAAGCTAACATTTAGGTGGACAGGGTATTTCAGAAGGGGGGAGAACACCATCTGTAGACCCATCTGAAGTCCTCTTCAGGCAGCATTTCCTGGCTGGAATTCCTGATTTCTCCATCCTCCCTCCCCACGGCCCCATCCCAAAGGACAGCTGGACATTTAACACAGTAAAGACAGTCCAGTCACACTCCAGCAGCAGGAACATTCCACCTCTCTAGCCCAGAAACCTCCAAAGCATTGCTGAGCAACCAAACTGACTCATCCGTCCAAATATTCAAGAGAATCCATTTGAGCAAACAATTTGAATATTAAGAACGATGCGCAGCTCTTCCTGCTTCTGGGGTAAATAGGAACAGTGTAGCAATGATATTTTCCCCAAAGAGATAAATGCTTGATTTGCCATGACAAAAAAATACATAAATAATAATGTGACCTAATATTCAAAGCACTTGAAGGCTGCCAGAAAAAAACTGGGTTCCACTCTTAAGACTTTCCATTTACTAGCTCTGTGGCCTATGGCCTTATATGTGAGATGGGTTATAAAAATCTTCTTAGTGTTGTTACAAGGCTAAATGGAATAACCTGTGAAGAAACTCAGCAGAATCCTGGAGTACTATAGGTATTATAGTATACTTTAGGTATTTATAGTAAATGTGTATATATAGTATATATATTATAGGTACTTTTACTCTTAGGACATGAAAATCATTCAAATATCAGCACCAGGACTTAGGTAAAATGCTGTGCCCCACTTTCCCACTGACGGTCAGAAAGATCATTGTTCTACAAGTACGCACTCCCTTTTCACCCTCACTCTGGGAGCCGTGCACTATACTGGACTTTGGGCTGGGTCATGTGACTTGCCTTAGCGCTGGTAGAACATACTTCTCTTAGTCCATTTGGACTGCTATGACAAAATTCTAGAGACTGAGAAGTTCATAAACAACAGAAATTCTTTCTCACAGTTCTGAAGGCTAGGAATCCAAGACTAGGGTGCCAACATGGCCGGGGACTACCAGAAGCCATTGCAGGCTGCCGGCTTCTCACTATGCCCTCACATGCTGGAAGCAGGTGAGAGATCACTCTGGATCCTCTTCTAAAAGCACACTAATCCCAGTTGTGAGGATAGATCTCTCCTGACTTAATCACCTCCCAAAAGCCCTATCTCTTTATACCATCACCTGAGGCATTGGGATTCAAAATATGAATTGGGCAGGGGGCGGGGACACAAACGTTCAGACTGCAACATCCTCCAACCCTTGGTTTGGACTTGGCCGCGTGACTTGCCTTGGCAAATCAGATGTTAACAGAAGAGCTACAGAAGGGGCTTCAAATACGTTTATTGAGTTGGGTTTGTCCATTTTCATTTTGCCATTCCCACTTTAAGAACATGCCACAAGCAGCCAACTGGTCCAAGGAATAGACCCAGACCAAACCAACTTGTGGTTTGCGGCCAAGTTCAGCTGAGCCCAGCTGAGATCAGCAGAGACACCCCACCAACCTATAGACCTATAAGCAAGAATAAACCATCCATCTTTTAAACCACTGAGACTGGCAGTAGTCTTTTACATGGGAATGACTAACTGATACACTCCCAGAAAAATATATTTTAACACCTTAGATTAATCCTTCTGTTGAGGGTGAAATGAAGATGAGTGGCTATCAAAGGTAAAAAATCACATGACAATATGAAGGATGGGTAAGCAAAGTATTGACCTGCTTGGTTTTGACATTTCCAATTTATATATGAAACTTCTGTTATGTTTACATGTTTCCCAAAATGTAGCACCTCTCTCTCGCTCTCTTTCTCTCTCTTGCTCTTGCTCTCACTCTCTGTGTGTGTGTGTGTATTGATCTTTCCAAAGGGTCCTCGATTCATTGAAATGTTTGGTAAAACACTAAAGCACAGGAGACATTTGGTGTGTTCTTTTAAAAATAACTTCTCGCACAGCAACTACTCCATTTTCTCCCAGGGGAAGTTTTTCCCATGCACAATTTGCATTTTACAGAACAGTTGGTTGTGTGAACCTTCTGTCTCTACAATTGAGTTATAATGATGACAAAGTGCAGGTACATGGAGTTGCATTTTAAAGAGATTTCAAGGGACTAGAAAACTTTAATATCCACTTCAAACATTGGAAACCTCAAAGAAGTTATTTAGAGGGATCCAGTTTGGAAGAATCAAGTCCTACAATACGGACAACGATGTTTTATATCAAAGCTATCATGTTTGATAAAGATGAAAGCCTTAAGATAGTGCTTCTTAAGATAGTGCTTCTCCAATGTTAAGGTTAAACAAATTCTGCTCCAGCAAGTCTTGGTTGGGGAGGAGGGTGCACAATGCTGCAAACCACCAGCTCCCGGGTGATGCCAATGATGCTGGCCACACCTGAGCAGCAAGGTTCCCAGGTTCCATGGAGTCCTTCAGAGGGACCCCTGCAAGATAGAGGTCAGTTACCCACATCAGCACCCTGTTCATTATGTCTCACTTCTGACTTTCCCTCCCTTCGTGTACTCACATTCTCCCTCCCTGAGCACGTATCCTGGGATCACCTCCCCAAGGAACTACTGAACACAGAGCCTCCTTTGGGGAAAACCCAAACCAAGACATCCCCTGCGATGCATACTCATGTTTGCATAGTTTTCCTGCACCGACCTGAAAGCTTCTTCAGGAACTGGTTTCTATTTGTCCCACCCAGAGCCTGGCACGGAGCGGTGTTTGAAACAAACGTCGTTTATCTAGGCTGTGTGGTTGTCCCATGCCCATGTGACTGAACTGAAGACTCTGTACAACAGGGAGCCGTCCCTCTCATGCCCACCCACAGGTAGGCGGTGAGCATCCTCACAGCACTGGAGTGCATAGAAGGAATCTCAACACCAGCATGGAGCAGCAGGAGGCTCCCCCAAAACTTCACTTCTCCCTTCTCCCTCTCCTAGAGACAGTAGGGCCGTCCAGTGGGCAATAAACCATTTAGGCATCTGCTCCCTGGAGTCTGAAAGCACAAGCCCCTGTATCCATAGACGCTCACAACCCGTGGGTCCCAGTGAATTTGCCAGTAAATTTGGCTTAGTTTAGCTGGGCCTCTTAAAACACAGTCTCCAGACTCAGTGAGAGTTAACACAGAGTTCTTGGATGCAATCACCCCTTCTTGCCATCACTGATAAGGTGGGAGAACTTTGAGATGCTCACGCATTTCACTGATTTCTTTGGACACAGCCTATGTGCCCATCCATGATCCAACTTTCCTTCGAGTGGATCCCTCTTCTTTGTTCTTTGCCCACCAAAATCCAGAACATCGGGAACTTGACAATTAAAGTAGTCGTCCAGAGTGGGGTACAGATGACACATGGGGTGTAGAGATGGTCAGCTGGGGGCAGGTGAAAGAAATATTTAAAACTTCTTTTTATACTTATTTTTTATATGGAAGTAAGTTTTCCAATATGAAATATATGATAGATGAGAGTACATATAAATAATTTACAAGTGAATATACTTATTTTGAGCATGCATTGTCAGTTTTTTGTAATGGAACATATAGCCAAAAACGCTTGGAGAACACCTACTAGTTGGAAAACCCTAGCATACTTTTGATGACTCAAATTCCCCCCACCCAAGCTGGTCCCCATCCCTGTACTTTCAGGGACAGTGCTAATTCTCAAGACCTGACCCAGTGCTTGAAGGGCAGCTGAAAGCAGGGCAGAGGTGGTGAGGTCATCCTGAGAGCCCCAATCTATTGGTTTGGCCTGGGATGGGTTTTGCCCATGCCTTCAGGGAAAAGCTTTCTGTCTGTCTTGCTGTCTTCCTTGCTCTCCTTCCCAGCCCAGGGAGGGAATGTCTATTACTATCCAATTCCCTTAACAGAACTACTGAAAGACACCAGGTTATTTTTGTCCAGAAACAACCCAGTGGGTGGTCTTGAGGTGTGGGGATTTCCCATCAAGTTTCCTTGCAGTTCTCTGAAGTGAACCCAAGTTAAATCTCTGCTAGTAGAGGGAGAGCCATGTGGCATTGGCAGTCAGGTGAACCAGGCAACAGCTCTATCCAGCTCTACCTCCCTTGATTTATAGCACCCAAAGCCCTCCAGTCAGGTAGGCTCAGCTGTTCACAAGCCCAGCTAACCTGAGAACCTCTAGAAAGCCTATTTGTGCAGGCAAAGGGCAATGAACATCACACATCTGTCATCTCTTAAGATCTTTCATAAGTCCAGGAGAGTCTGTACTCTGCTATAATCAGAGCCATTTGGAGAGTATGTCTTTGGCACTTCCCAGACAGCCCCAACAACTTTGCCAAGTTCTCAGTCTATACTTTCCCAAGAAGGTTACAGAAGCAGGACTGAGTATCTGGTAGCCTGAAGACCATGAGAGTCATCCGTGTTCTTCACCAGGTGTTGTGGTATCAAATGAAAAGGAGCAATGCTGGCCCAGAGCCATGATGGGCCACAACCATAAGGGGTTAGGTAGTAAGGTGACAGGATGAAAAGGCATGTAATTGTTGCCCGTAGAGCAGTATGTCCATTTCTTAATTGAAGATAAAAGGGCAATTTGCAGGCAGTGGGGTTAGTAAGTATTTTCTGTTGCACTTCCATCTTCAACATGCCCTTCCTGTTTTCTCATAATGACAATAACTTTCACTTTCAAGCCTGTATTTTCTAGTTTATTCTTCCCTACTATTTTATTCTTTTCATGACAAACTCACTCAGAAGTCAGAAAAAGACTCCCATCTTTGAGGAAGGGCCAGTCTTTAAAAGGGTAAGGCTGGACAAGTATTCTTTGCCCTGATAAATGTAGCCCATGTGTCACAAATGCTCTGCTGAGAACAGATTCTGTGAATGAGCATTTCCACCCCATTTGTAATTTGGGTCTTTGTAGAACCATCCTGGTGATGAATGGGTTGCTCTCCTCAGTCTGGCAGAATCAAGGTTCCTTTCTGTCTTTGAATGACACTGTTATTGGCTTTTCTGTGTCCAGTAGCAATTCCTCCTTGTGACCATGGGCTATTGAAATACTGCTTATCTGAGGTTCAGTGGCTCTGCTGATGTCACTTGGCCAAATGTCAGCTTGGTGCCCATCAATTGTTGAACTGTCCGATGACAAAGGATTAAGACACCCCTTCTTGACTTGAAGCAGTTAAGATTCTGCTCTCCTGGCCTCCACTCAGACTTTGATTGCAGGAGAAAATATACATCTCAGCTAATGCTAAAATTACAGATCAAAATATGGCTGGAAAGCCTATTCCAGGATTGTCACAGCCCTGTACCCTATGGGAATTCTGGATCACAGCTCCTGGCAGGGTCCCACTTAACACTCTGTGGGTCACAAACCATTAAAAATAAGACCTTTCTCAATTCTGTGTCTTCCCATATTATATTCAGCCCCCTGGAATGCCTCTCTCTTACTGTGAAAAGCCTATTTTTTAAGAAGGCTCGGCTCAAATGTCACCTCCTGTATGATGGTTCTGACCCCTCCCAGCCTAGGAGAACTGTAGTGTAACCCAGACAGTTGGAGTTGGAAGTAGACTCCATACCACTCAAAATCTAGGTTCAAATCTACACAGGTTCAAACCCCTAATTCTATTTCCTGTGAAGCCCAAAGCCTTTCCCAGAAGCCTGTGAGTTTGTGCTTGTAAAATCCACAGTTTCTGATCTTTTCTTCCTTGTTGCAGGCTCTATTTTGCACTGCATTAATCCAGACAGGAAGTGTAACCCTTCACTATTTTCATTCAAACAACAAAGACAACAATCAATCATCCCTTAATAGTGGACATCACTGAAGGGCTGATGGGCAGCAGGAACTTGCAGGGGTTGGGGGTGGGGTGGGGAAGTAGGTGGGGGCATGTCACCTAATAGCTGAAAATTCCATTTTGGCATTCCCTTTCCAAAAGCCCTCTTTCCAATCAATAGTGGACTTCCCACACAGCACCAGTTTCCTGCTATGTCCTGCCTCCTCCTCTCTGATCCCCAGGATTGCTTGGCTAACTCCACAGGCCTCTGTGATGCCTTGGCCCCACTGAAAACTCAGCATATAGGTGTCCCACTTTCTGCCCCAAGCACTTACTCTGCACCTAAGCTGAGTGCTGGAATTCACTATTAAAATATCATTTTCTACCTCGTTGCATGATTCCCTCCTTCCTCTCATCACAGAGCATTTTGCATGTTCCCCCATCACCATTCCATTTATCACAGATAAACATCGTTTATGTGCATGTCTGGATTGATACAGTGCATTTTGTCTTTAGTCCATGATTAAAAGTAAGACACTGAAAAGTTTGAGAGGCAAGTGGCCTGGTCAGATTTATGAGTTTATTCTTTTTAATTGCTCTGAATTTTTTAGTGTAAGGAATACATGACAGCAGGGCAAGGAGACTGTGGATAACCTAATCTAGAGACTTCCTATAGAGTCCAGGAAGGAATCAAGACAGTTTAGATTAAGGCAGGGAGAAAGAAGAATTTTGGTGAATCCAGGAGACATTTTAGAGTCAAAAACGGGATTCAGGAATTGGTTAGATATGGGGTGTGAAAAAGATTGAGGTGTGACATAGGGAAAATATTGGTCCCATTCACTGATCTGGGGGATATTGAGGGAAGACAAATTCCTTTTTGGATATGTTGCATTTGAGATACTGACCAAGTGGAGAGGTCCAGGAGGTAGGTGGATCTACATTTGTAGAGATCAGGGCTGGAGGTGGAGATCAGAGAATGAGTGGGACATGAATGGAAGTGGAAATGTATAAATAGATGAGGTCACTGGGGGACCTTATAAATCTGATTGGTACCAAGGGCCCTGGACCTGTGGACTGGCAGAGGAAGAGTAGCCAGAAAGGTGGAAAGAAAACCAGAGGAGAATAATGACTCAAGAAACGAGAAGTTTAAGAGAAAAAGTGAGTGGCTACTGAGCACTCAAATTGTACACACACTGGAAAGGCTGAGACTGCATGACTCCATTCCACCAACCAACACAGAAATGAAGTACAAGTTTAAACACAATCCAGATAAAAAGATCAATTTAGGGTGATGTTGAGTTTAAGGTGTTTCTGGAACATCTCTATAGAGATATCCAGGTGTGGATTATAAACACACATTCACTCACTGAATCCAGCAGCATGTGCTTAGTGTCTACCCTTTGCCAGACAAGGTGCCTGGGACCAGATAGATAAAAAGAAAAAAGATATAATCCTGCCCTCTGGAAGTCTACACTTTCGGAAGGAAGAGAAGACACAGAATTAATGAAAATTTATTTAACACCTTGTGGTTCTTAACTGTGGGGAGGTGGGGGTCAGTATCCCCTGGGATGCTTTTTAAGAATACATGTGCCAGCCTATGCCAGTCCCCCTTCCCTACCAATATTATAATATTTCACAAAATCCTACTCCACATCTGATAGAATAGGCAGTTAGCTGGGTATAAGCAAGGAACAGAATTTTTTGGCCACTAAAAATAAAAATCCAAAATAAGTAAATACATTAATTAATAATAAAAAAATCTTTAAAAATAATTTAAAAATCTAGAAACTGCCAACTATCCCCAGAACACAAAGAGCTGGGAAAAGCCCAGGGAGCCCGCCTGTACTTTTCCTTATAGCTGCTGCCCTAAAGTAACCTATAGCTTCATTATAATACATTTACATTGTGGTTTCTACCCCCCTTTAGGGGGAAGGTTGTCATGATATCTGACAAGGATTATGTAGGGCCCCAAACTCCTCTTCTCAACCAGTAGAAAGAATCCCTTAGATGACTGGAAGCAATCTCAGAGACTGCTTTAGTGCTGTCCCTTGAACAACACAAGCATAAAAGGAGAAGACAGCCCCAACCACTCGTACAGTTGCCATTTCTGGACCTGCCTGTTCTCCCATCCTGAGAGTGTACTTTCGCTTTTGATCTTTCTAAGAAAGTCTTGCTTACTTGAGAGTCTGGCATTAGAGTCTCTCTTGGTTGTACTCAAGAACGAAGGTCTGTGTGGAGGTAGGGAAGGGACCCACAGATGACATAATCACCTCCGCACCCAGGCCCAAAGCAATAATGATGCTGAAAGCAGGTGTTCAAAGGTTGGCGACTGACTCAAAGAACCAAGCAGAAAGAGTGGAGAGAAGGGAAGAAGGGTAGGAAGGCCCCCAGATTTCCTGCTAGGCCTATTGGGTCAGTGGCAGCTGTATTAACTGACACAGTGAAACAGATATGGGATATAGTAGTACTTTCTTTTACTCTGAAGTTTGCTCATATTTTTGTTTGAACTGGTTTTGCAATCTCCATACTTTCTAATTAGCTACTCTGAAAGACACCTAAAATTATCACTCTGAGTAACTAAAAGAAGACAGGCTGTAGCGTTTCCACCACTACTATAACTTAGCACCCTGGCTATACAACATGGGGACTGGGTTTATGGCCAATGGTTCATAATATTTTCACAACATCCTAGCTCATGCATGAAGACAAATCTTATTCTGTTTGCTTAAAATGATCTTGCCCTCCAAACCAATTGCTCTTATTGACAGCTCTACAAATTTTCCTGATTCTCTTAAGGAGTATTATCATTAAAGAGGACTAATATGCAAAGGGAATTAAGGTGAGGTGAACTAACAGATTTTCTTTTACTTAATCTGTTTTCTCACACTCTGTCTGTGTCCTACCCATTTCTCAAGGCTGAATGGTTTTATTTAAATAATAGCCCACATTTTTTTCCCTTCCTCAAAGGTGTTTTTGATGCAGAATAATTTCCTCTCTCTCTTTATTCTTTAGCGCAAGGGGGAATTCTAATGCATTTCCTTCTTGCTGGTAGCTTATTATAACCAGTATAACCCAACTGGGAGTGATCTGAGCCCCTCCCTTGTCTCCCAAATGTTTGGAATAACTACCTCCTCTACTTCAGCTCTGTCCCTATCCTGACACCATAATGCCACTGAATGCATCTGTGAGGTTCCCAGGCCCTTGGGTTCAACTGTCCTCTGCTGGTGACTACCACTCTTAATCAGCCTCTAGGATCCACACCTCCTTCCTTTGGTATTCAAAACTTTACCTTCTGATTTTCCTCCTGTCTTAATGATCACACTGGCATAGTCTGAGCAGACAAGGAGTCAGCAAAGGTGCTGGAAATAGTATGACAGGTGATATGGTAGAAAACAAAGAGAGGGTGATGTCATAGAAACCAAAAGAAGAAAGGAGTAGTTCACATCATCAAATACTGAAGTCAAGTAAGGGGGGAAAAAAAAAACAACCACGTGAAATAACAATTCAACTGGCAATATGAAGGTCAACTAAACTCAGGGAGGAATGGTCTCAGGGTTATGTAAAGAAAAGTCTGTTTGGAGGGGGTTAGGAGAGATAGGTCTTGAAAAAGTGGAGAGAGTAATAAAAACAACTCTTTTGAAGATTGGAGAAATAGTCTTGGCAAGAAAAGAATGAGGTAAGGGAGGTTTTTATTTGTGTCTTTTCAAAATGGAAATTGTTAGAGGGTTTTTGCCTCCTGGTAGAACTATACTATAGAGAGAAAGACATTATAAATGCAAGCAAGAGAAGGAGATTTGTCCAAGAGCAAAGTCCTAGAAAAGACAAAGGAGGAAAGTAGGTGATCTTCATCCATTGTAACAAGAGGCAAGTACTACAGAGCAGAAGCTCAAATGCAAGGAAATTTGGAGATTTGGTTGGCTGGATGATGTTTGTTCCCATCTGATTGCTTATATTTTCTCAACAAAGTATGAGCAAGCCCATCAGCTGGGATGAATATAGGGGAAGAAGTTGGGTTTTGCAAAGAGAGAAAAGGTCTGATATCATCACTGTAGTGAGAAAAAGAACATCCTAGGAAGTACAGAAAGAAGTGAGGTGCTGACTGCCCTTTCAAGATTTGTGGTCTAGAATTTAAAATGAGGCTGGCTAATGAAAACAGAAATATTGTGTGTAAAGCACTTAGCTCGGACCTGGTACATAATGCATACTCAGTAAATGCAAGCTATTACTATTTTGCCACGTGAATATGTCTTTATTGTTTGCTTAGATGAGGTATAATCCTATCAGGGCACCTGGGTGGCTCAGTGGGTTCAGGCCTCTGCCTTCGGCTCAGGTCATGATCCCAGGGTCCTGGGATCGAACCCCGAGTCAGGCTTTCTGCTCAGCGGGGAGCCTGCTTACCCCTCTCTCTGTCTCTGCCTGCCTTTCTGCCTACTTGTGAACTCTGTCAAATAAATAAATAAAATCTTTAAAAAAAAAGAGAGAGATACAATCTTATGAAGGAAGGAAGGAAGGAAGGAAGCAAGGAAGGAAGGAAGGGAGGAAAGAAGGGAGGGAGGGAGAATGAATCTTGTGTGAGATGGTTTTACCAGCATTATAAACCCATTAAATACAGAAAATATTTCAAGTAAAGTAAGATGGTTGAATATAAGAGTCTTAAAAAGTAGACCTAATGGCCTAAGGAAACATTGAAATATGAAGAGCATGTTATTAGTTAAATAAGATTTTGTAAGAACATGGTAGCAAGCTTGCATCTCAATGTGGCTGTTACCAGAACCTTGTGCAGCCCTGTTAACATAAGGGCATGGTTGGTCTGGAATTACAAACCTTGGTGGGCAGATTACGATATGAGTATATCATATATAAAAAATAATATACTCAAAGAGTAATAGAATCGATTAAGCAGCTCTTATATTGAAGTGAGCTAAGGAAAGAATTCAGGGAAGCTATTATTACAATGAAAATATCAGCATAAATTTGAGACTTGGAAAGGTCACTCTTCTATCCTTGAAATTAGACATAACAACCTCCGGCATCATCCCACTTGCGGAAAACCTATGGGATGATGTAACCTCAACACCGTGGTCACCCTTCCTGCACTGGGGACAAAGGCCGGGCGTGGGGAGTGCTGTCCTTGGAAACAGAACAAGGTTATTGAAATCGCTTTTTATCTCATCTTATTGAGAGGAACACAGAGCTCGGATCACTTAATTTGTCAGTATATTGGGGAAGTAAGGGATCAGTCCTTTCTCATGGTAATGCTTCTTGTCCTTAACTAGAAGTTAAAGCCTCTTTGCCACTTTCTAAATGTATATTATCAGTATCCCTTTCTGAAGAGCCTTTTTGAAATTAGCTGACTTGTACCTATGATGTTGACCTTTCTTTCCCGAGCTGTCAGGGGTCTTACCTTCTCCATCGGAGAGATGCAGGTCTCCATCTCTTCCACTTGATTATCACCAAGTCTCCATTCCCCTGCTGAGCATCCCAAAGCCCCTCCAACCTTACTAACTAAAAGGCAACTCCCACTAGTGGTCTTGGTTATATTTGTGTTATAAAAGCCTGTCATTCTAACATGTTAAAGACTTGCAATGTGGGGGCGCCTGGGTGGCTCAGTCAGTTAAGTGTCTGCCTTTGGCTCAGGTCATGATCTTGGGATCCTGGGATTGAACCCTGCATTAGACTCCCTGCTCAGTGCAGAGCCGCTTCTCCCTCTCCCTCAGCCCCTTCCCCTAGCTTCTGAATGCACATGTACTCTCTCTCTTTCTAAATTTATTTTTTAAAAGCTTGGCAGTGTGGAGGGTTAGTAAACTCTTCTCTCTGTTCCTCCTCCAAAATGGCAAAATCCTGTATTTAAATCCTTATATATTAAATGCCAAATCTATTACTGTAATTATAATAATATATTTATTTGTGATTGATTACCCTAGCATGTCTGGGTTAATAATATACTTTTTATATAGTGATGACTTAGTTTGCTAATATTTTATTTGATATATTGACAGTGAATAGGAGAAACTGGTTTTCACTTTGTTTGAATACATTCTAACAGTTTTGTTGAGATATAATTCATATACCATACAATTCACCAATTCAAAGTATAGAAATCATTGACTTTTACTATATTTACAGAGTTTGTATAACCATCACCACAATTAATTTTAGAACATTCTCATCACCCAAAAAGGAATCCCATTAACAGCAACCAGCATCTCCCCTCACATGTACCCCTAACTTTGGCAACCACTAGTCTACTTTCTGTCTCTATAGACTGGCCAACTCTGGACAATTCACATTAATGGGATCATGTAATATGTGGTCTTTTGTGATTGGTGTCTTTCATTGAGCATAATTTTTTCAAAGCTCATCCTTGTTGTAGCATGTATCCTTCCTATTATGGCTGAATTTTCATGCATATACCATATGTTGTTTATTCATTCATCAGTTAATGGACATTTGGGTGATTTCTGCCTTATGAATAAAACTGTTATAAACATACAAATTTTTCGAGCATATAGGTTTTCATTTCTCTTGGGTATATAAAATATATAGAGACTAGCTGGGTCATATTTCAAATCTGTGTTTAATCTCTTGAGGAACTACCAGGTTGTTTTCTAAAAGACATTCCGTGTTCCTACAAGCAATGTGTGAAAGGTTCAATTTCTCCACATCCTCATCAACACTAGGATCTCTGCTTTTGATTGTAAACATCCTAGTGGGTGTGAAGTGGTATCTCATTGTGGTTCTGATTTGCATTTGATGGCTAATGATGTTGAGCACATTTTTCATGTGCTTATTCACCGTCTGTGTGTATCTTTTTGGAGAAATATCTATTCAAATCCTTTGCCTATTTTTAATTTGATTTTTTTTTTATTATTACGTTGTAAGAGTTCCTTATGTATTCTGGATACAACTCCTTTATCAGGTATATGATTTGCAAATATTTTCTCCCATTCTGTGGGTTAGCATTTCACTTTCTTGATGGTGTCCTTTCAAGCACAAAAGTTTTTTAATTTTGATGATGCCCAACTTATCTTGTTTTCTTTATTTGTGTTTTTGGTGTCATACCTAAGAAACCATTGACTAATCCAATGCCATGAACATATACACTTACTCTTTCTTCTAGGAATGTTCTAGTTTTAGCTCTTACCTTTAGCATTATTGTCCAAGTAGATTTTTGTGTATAATGTGAGTTAAGAACTTCATTCTTTTGCATGTGAATATCCAGTTGTCCCAACACCAACAGTTTAAAAAAACTATTCTTTCCTCCATTGAATTGTCTTGTTACCATTGTCAAAAAAAAACAATTAACCATAAATTTAAGGGTGTTTTTTTTAAAGATTTTATTTATTTGACAGGGAGAAGGCACAAGCAGAGGGGAAGGGAAGAGGAAGAGGCAGACTCCCCACTGACCACAGAGCCCAACGTGGGACTTGATCCCAGGACCCTGGGATCATGACCTGAACTGAAGGCAGATGCTCAACTGACTGAGCCACCCAGGTGTCTCAATTTAAGGTTTTTGGGTTTGTTTGTTTTTTTTCCCTGAGCTCTGAGTTCCAGTCCACTGACCTAGATGTCTCTCCTATGCCAAAACAACACTGTCCTGACTACTGTAGTTTCGGAGTAAGTTTAAAATCAGGAGTATGAATCTTCCAACTTTCCTGTTCTTTTTCAAGATTGTTTTAGCTATATAAATTTCTTAAATATGAATTTTTAAATCTCCATATGAATTTTAGGATCAGCTTTTCAATTTTTGCAAAGAAGCCAAATGGAACTTTAATGGGTATTGTGTTGAATCTGTAGATTAGTTTGGGAGTGGATTACCACCTTAACAATATTATGTCTTTTGATCCATGACCATAAGATGTTTCTCCACTTAATACTTGATGTCTTTTGGGAATGTTACATAGTTCTAAAAGTACAAGTTTTGTACTTATTTTGTTAAATTTATTGCTAAGAATTTTATTAGTTTTGATGCTACTATAAACTATTCCTTTTTTTTTAAGACTTTATTTATCCATTTGACAGACAGAGATCATAAGTAGGCAGAGAGGCAGTCAGAGAGAGAGGAGGAAGTAGGCTCCCCACTGAGCAAAGAGCCTGATGCGGGGCTAGATCCCAGGACCCCGGGATCATGACCTGAGCCGAAGGCAGAGGCTTTAACCCACTGAGCCACCCAGGCGCCCCTATAAACTATTCCTTTTATGTCATCTTTGCTTTTGGAGTTCTAAAATGAGTTAGGAATGTCCATCTTTTTCTATGCTTTTGACATTTTATGTGACATGGGATTTTTGATGTATGATGAACTTGATTATTCAAAACTATTTGGGCTAGGTCCCTTTTTTAGGAAAAGATATATTCTACCTTCTAACTTCTTATAAGTCAATTATAGGAATTTATGAGAAATCATCCTTGCATTTAGATTTTCACATTTACTCCAATAAGGACAGTGCAGAATTGTCATAATTTTTAAAGTTATCTGTATCTGTTACATCTCTTCCTTATTATTAAGGTTATCTTTATCTTTATAAGGCTTCTCTCTCCCTTTCTCTTTCTCTTTTTTTTTTCCTTAAGATTTTATTTTGAGAGACAGAGAGGGAGGGAGCACAAGTAGAGGGAGAAGCAGAGGGAGAAGGAGGAAAGACTCCCCACGGAGCAGAGAACCCAATGTAGTGCTCCATGTCAGGACCCTGAGATTATGACCTGAGCCAAACCCTTAACTGCTTAACCCATAAGCCACTCAGGCACCCCCTCTCTTTTTCTTGATTAGAACTGCCAAGTGTTTGTCTATTTTAAGTCTTTTAAAATAACAAAATTTGGCTTCTTACTGATCAGTAAGTTATACTGATAAACTACTCTTGTTTTTCCTAACTTATTTTTGCTTTTCTCTTCATTATTTTGGGGTTTCCCCCCACATTTTTGGACTTACTTGTTATTCTTTTTCTAGCACTTGAGTTGAAATATAGTCCATTTATTTTCCATATTCTCTCCTAATTATGAGTAATGCTACACATTTTCCCCTAATCCTGCTTTAGCTATATTCCTTAAGTTTGGATGTATATTTTTTTAAAGAATCAATTCTTTAATAATTTATAAATTCAATTTTGATTTCCTATTTAACCCAAGAATTAGAAGTATATGCTTTTTAAAATTTCCAAGTAACACGCCAATGTTCATAGCAGCAATGTCCACAATAGGCAAACTGTGGAAGGAGCTGAGATACCCTTCAACAGACGAATGGATAAAGAAGATGTGGTCCATATACACGATGGAATATTACTCAGCCATCAGAAAGGATGAATACCCACCATTTGCATCGACATGGATGGAACTGGAGGGGATTGTGCTAAGTGAAATAAGTCAAGCAGAGAAAGACAATTATCATATGGTTTCACTTACTTGTGGAACATAAGGAATAATATGGAGGACATCAGGGGAAGGAAGGGAAAAAATGAAGGGGGGGGAATCAGAGGAAGAGACAAACCATGAGAGACTATGGACTCCAGGAAACAAACTGAGGGATTTTTTTGGTGGGGGGGATGGGTGAGCCCAGTGATGGGTATTAAGGAGGGCACGTATTGCCTGGACCACCAGGTGTTATATGCAAATAATAAATCATGGAACACTACATCAAAAACTAATGAAGTACAGTAGATGACTAACATAACATAATAACACCAAAAAAATTCGAAGTAAATAGTTTGTTTTGGCTAGGTTACCTAGCCAAATTTTTGTTAATAACTAATTTATTGAATTTTGATTTTTGGTCAAATAATATATCCTATATGATTTCTATATTTTAATTTTTTTGAGATTCTTTTTATGAAATACACGTGATAGATTTTTGTAAACATGCCATAGGTGTTGGAAACAACTAGTATGTTTTTACATTAGATACAAAGTTTTACACATGCCTATTGGGTCAAATGTGTTAACTATACTACTGAAATCAGTTATATTTTACTTAATTTTTGTTGATCTGTCCATTTCTGAAGTAGATGGATTTCTATATTCCATTAAGACTGCAAATTTATCAATTGCTCCATATTTTTCTCCCCTTTTGCTTTATATGCATTTTGCCAAGTTATTAGGGATATAAAAGTTAATGACTCATTCATGGTTTGATATAATTTGAATCCATATGAACTATTCTTCTTTGTTCTGTTTAATATGATTCTTCTTGAATCCATTTTTCCTGATAACATTATTACACCCTACTTTTCAATTAGCAGTTGCTCGAAATAACTTCTTAAATCTCTCTTTATCATTTGACTTAGAATATCTCATAAATAGAAGCTAAAGTTTTGCAACCATTTCTAAAAGATTTATTATTTATTGTATCATTTTTATTTATTATTATTATTAATTTATTTTAAGGGGCTAGAGAGAATACAGGAAGGAGGGCCAGAGGGAGAGTGAGAGAGAGAATCTCAAGCCGACTCTATGCTGCTGAGTGGGGAGCCCAGCTTGGGGCTCAGTCTCACCACCCTGAGATCACAACCTGAGCCAAAATCAAGAGTCAGAAGCTTAACCCACTGAGTCACCCAGGTGCCCCTTTGCAATCCTTCTTGATTTAATATAATTGAAACCAGAGGTTTCGATTAAAGCATTATAACTAAAAAATATAACACATTTTTTGTGATTACTGATAATTCTTTCTACTTCATTACTATTTAATGTTTTTAATTTACTACATGAGTTCATCTTGCTTTTATCCTTCTTCCTGCCTTTTGCTGGGTTAAAAAATGCATTAAATTTCTATTCTTCTGGAAATTCCCCATAAAATATTTCACTCTCATTACATAACAATATTATTTAGACACAACCACAATTTTTACTGGTTTCTTTATATACTTGCATTCTTTTTGTCCCAATTCTTTCTTTTCTTTGGGACTTTAATTTTTCTGGAGTGTGCCATCAATATTGCCTATGGAAGAAAACTGTGAGTTTTTAAATGTTTTAAAAATTCTCTAAAAGCCTTTATTTTGCCTTTTTTTGCATATTCTTTTACATAAATATAGGGCTTTGGGTTCAAAATCTCCAAATTTTGAAAGCATCCCATCATCTTTAAGAATCCAGTGGTGCCAGTATTTAAACTTGCAGCTTATTCCATCAATTGATTTCCACCTATTTTTCCTTCGGAGGAAGGAAATATCTAATCCATAGATGCTATGTCTTCTTGTCTGGTGCTAGATTTATTCTGCCTTAAAATATATCTTGTCTGACATCATTAGGGACTTTTTGATGGTAAACATGCTGATTTAGCCACCCTGAGCCAACTACGATCCCTTTCTCTTTAAAGATTGTTTAATCTTTCATTATCACGACTACTTTTAATGACCTATTATTCAAATTCTTATTGTAGGTTAAGTAGGTTTCCAGAGATATGCTTTTATTTTTGGCCCATGCAAATATTCATAGTAATGAGTTCTGCTGTAACAGAATTCTACTATTTTCAGTGATAAAAGAATTAAACCCTTCTCACTTAATAATGTTTCAAGTATTTTGTTTATATCACATGTTGCTGATACAACAATCAGCCACTCATAATAATAAGTTGAGATTTTCTTACCAATTTTTCTAAGTGACCTGGACACAACAGAGTGTCCAAAAGGTCCAGAAACATAAACAGTGTATTCATTGTACTTTTTCAGAATGAAAAATAGATAGGACCTGGGGCACCTGGGTGGCTCAGTGGGTTAGGGCCTCTGCCTTTGGCTCAGGTCATGATCCCAGGGTCCTGGGATCGAGCCCCACATTGGGCTCTCTGTTCCGCAGGGAGTCTGCTTCCTCCCCTCTCTCTGCCTGCCTCTCTGCCTAGTTGTGATTTCTCTCTGTCAAATAAATAAAATATTTTTAAAAAATAGATAGGACCTATTGCTTTAAGATTAGAGGTATTTCACCTGAAACGTTTTCTGGGAGTTGAAAAAACATCCTAAGAGCATATTATTTGAAAGTGTAATTAATGTGCTTCTAAAAATGAATTCATCCTTATGTTTCTTGACTTTTCAGACACTCTGTAATTATTTCTGTTTGCTCCAGCTCTGTGAATCATTCAGGTATATTTATCCAATTTCTGTATGAGAGAGTTTGCATACAAGACATCATGGGATTTGGACCAGAAGCCCCGGATTCAAGGCTCAGTCCAAGCACTTACTACAAGCTCTGTGGGTGTGAGCAAGATTTTTAACCCCTCAGAGCCTTAACTTCCTGCTATGCAAACATAAGATAATAAAAACTACTTCGCTTACCTTCGTTTAATGAAATAATACATATAAAAATTCTCGGATTTGGACACTTTTAGCCAGAATGGTTGTATGCCTGGACAATACCATCAAAGTCTTAAGTTTCAAACACTGAAATATATATATAGCATAAGAAACAAGTCTTGCTTTTGTTTGGAGGCCTTAACATTGCAAGATGAAACCAAATTTATTTCTTAAACTGAAATCTGGAAAGGCTATTATTTATATTTGGGGAAAAGGCAACTCATTATCAGGACAACAATTTACAGGTGACCTAGCGTCTCCACATCACATATGGCTCCAGTTAAGCTAAAAATCAAGAATATCAGTCATCACAAACAAAAGAAAAGGTGGAAGAGAGTCCAAATAAATATTTCCCCATAGCTATCAAATACTGTGAATGAATTAAAAAAAAACCTATAGTAACAAAAACATTTTTGTTTTTTACTTTACTATTTCAAGAGAGCTTTACATACATTATGTCATTTGATTTTCCTAGCAAGTAGGTTTGGCAAGTATACCTTTTTTTTTTCTTCCATAATTTACAAATGAAATTGATATTCAGAGAGACGATATTACATCCATGAAGTCATATACCTGGTCAACAGAGGTAGCCCTTGGGCCTTTGGTTATTAATATTAATCTGCTTGGAGAGAAGCTCCCATAATGGACCCCCACTAACCAACTCTCCAAGCCAATCGCCACCTTCCTTCTGTAGAACGTTCCCCCTACCCCGATGCTGCTGCCTAGCTGGGCCCTGACACGTCTAGCCTCCACTATGTGAAACAAAGGCTTACCAAGAGTCAGTTAAGTTTGTTCCCACAATTATGTTTGCAATTTGACATGTTAATGTAATTATTTAATTCCAATAAAATGAAATGGATTCCATGAATAGAAAAAGAAAGACAGTTGTCATTTCTAGGAGAAATACATTGACAACTTTGGAAAAATTAAATAAAAGTGAATTGCTAATGAGAATTTTGGCCAAGTAAAGTGCAAATAAGGCCAACAAAGTAGAAGCAAACTCCCTGCTGAGCAGGATGCCTGTTGGGGGCTTGATGTGGGACTTGATCGCAGGACCCTGGGATCATGACCTGAGCCTAAGGCAGATGCTTAACCGACTGAGCCACCCAGATGCCCCTTAAGTTCTTACTTTAAATACACAAAAACAGAGGTGTCTCGGTGGTGTAATCAGCTAAGTGTCTGACTCCTGGTTTTCATGAGGTCAAGACTTGCCTCGGGTTTCCTGACCAGTGGGGAGTCTGCTGAAGACTTTCTCCTTCTCCCTCTGCCCCTCTCCCCCAAGGCTATCTCTCTCTCTAAAATAAATAAATAATAGATTTTACTAAGTAAATACACAAAAACAGGACACTCTAACCAATATATTATAGGTAGAATTTGTGATACCAAGGAACTCCAATCAGTAAGCCAATAATCAGAAAAAGGTCTTAGCCCAATATTGAAAGATTATCAAATTATATATTTTAGCAAAATATAAAGCACAGTATGTCTATCACTGCAGCCAATCTTTACCAAACTTTTTTGATTAGCCAAAAAAATACCGGGAAAGAGTGTCTAATATACTACAGGTTCCAGATTTCTCCCCACAAACCATAAGGTCCCCAGAACCCACAGGTCCTGCTGGGTGAAGAGAGAATGCTGCCAAAGAATTTGCTTTTCCAGAACTTAATGCAAAATGCAATACACAACATTGCCGCTCTTTGCTCTTCTTGCCACTATGTAATGAGAGACTCCAGCACAGGAAGTCCTCTCTGCTGAAATCGGTGAGGTTTTAAGGGAGGCAGTTAAATCACTCTGCAGGATAAGGTACCAAAAAAGGTTCATTGTCCCCTGGCAAGTGGTTTCCTTGCCCAGAACACAGAGAGAGGAAGAGTGATGGGAGGGGTCTCAGGAGGAGGTGACCGTACCTAACCCTGAACTTGGAAGTTGATCCCCAACCTGTGTGCCCCTTGGGTTCTCTCTAATTTTCCCATAAAAGTGCTACACATTATAACCCTGTGTTAGCAGTAGTTAGGGAAGTAAGGGAGGAGGAGCAAAGAATTCTTTGGGGCAAAGAATTCAACCAGAGTAAGAATTGAAAGTGGGAGAGTATCAGAAGGAAGCAGACCTCTGCAGAATCCTTGGAAATTGTTAAGTAGGGTACCAGATGCCCCGCAGTTACGTGGGATAAGACTTGACTCAGTTTATTAACAAAAGGAAAAAAAGAAACCATAATCTCAGAAGACACAGTGCTTGGGTATGCCTGCATTACATGTTTATGGAACTTATGAACAACAGACTTTCCATGTTTGACAGAAGGCAAATCGGGACAAAGTCTCAAAGACATTTTTATTGTGCCTGGCTTCAAATGAAAGCATAGTGTCCGAATGTCATTCTACAAAGTCCTAACTGTGCTGGTTATTTCTAAAAACATGGTGGGAAGAAGAACTTAGGAGTCTGTAGACAAGGCACATACAGAGAATACCCTCTTCAGGCACTTACTGTTTGTACTCCAGAGCTTTGAAAAGCGAGTACATAATTATTACTTGGTACGAATCTGTGATAAGTTAATGTTAAAATTCCGCTGAGGAAAAAACACAAAATGCCTGTGTATTTGGATTCCTTTGATCATCTATCTGCTTTGATTTTTCATAGCTCAAAGTATTTTCTCCCTTTCCTCCTTCCTTTGTTTCTTTGCTTCATTCCGGAATGACAGGGAGGAGAGAATACTGGACACTTGGAGATGAGCTTCTCGGAGGAAAAAGAACAGCTTTCCAGGAGTAATACAACTGTTTTTGCTTCTAAGACCAGTTAGGCAAGTCTCTGAGGAGTCTTATAAATAGACACTGGGATACAAAACAGCACAGCTTGACAACATTCTGTAAGACAGACGACAGTGAGTGTCATTTGGGCCGTTTCCTCCCCTATCTCTCAGCACAGGCGGATGACATCACCCCGACAACAACTCAGCAAGACCAGTTCTCCAGAGGGCAGCAGTGGCAGGAACAAACTGAAATGAAACACACAATCTCAGTTCATCTGCTGACCTGATTTGATCCAGGGCTGGACTCTGGAAAATCTAGAACATCACCCTCCACCACGTTTCCATCAAACTACTGACAAAAATTGGGCAGCAATGAATACATTGCTGGGAAAATGAACACTGGGAGCTCAGATGCCTAATTTTAAAAGTGGATCGTGACCAGATTCAGGAAGTCCTTGCTGCCAGGCGTCAGCCTTTCAGCTGCTTGTTTAGGCAGTAGTCTAAGAGGTCCAAAGGGAGAAGCATGGGCTGGGGAGGCAGGGCAGTACCTATTTGCCAACCAGCATGAAATTAGTTTAAGAATTTAACATGTATGCTTGCAGTTATGGACATCAGCTGGAAGTCAACCCCCCAACATATATAACTACATCATAAAGAGCCAAAGAATGTTCATGGGATTTCAGACTTTTTAAATTTGAACTTTAGGAAGTCTGCTTCCAGTTTCAGGGTGAGAGTCCAGACATGCTGTTTCCAAGGCAGACAATAAACAAGGCAAAATGTGATCAACTCTTCCCTTTAAAACTCCCATGGGTGGGGGCGGGGTGGCATGGAGGGTGGGGATGGCACCTGGGTGGCTCAGCTGGTTAAGCAGCAGCCTTTGGCTCGGGTCCTGATTCTTGGGTCCTGGGATCAAGCCCTGCATCGGGCTCCCTGCTCAATGGAGAGCCTGCTTCTCCCTCTCCCTCTGTATGCCGCTCTGCCTACTTGTGCTCTCTCCCTATTCTCCATCAAATAAATAAAAACCTTAAAAAATATATGTAAATAAAACTCCCATAGGCCACCATCTGTCACTGGTGTTTATTGCAAAGTCGTGACGAGCCCAAGGCAACTGATGGACATCTGCCCTGCCATGTGGCCTCTGAAGTGAGAGACACAAGGTATCGTCAGTTTGTTTCTGGCATGTCCTCCCACAACCCACATTGTAGCCGGCCCAACTCTCCTGGACCACAGCACAGAAGGCATGATCCAGGCCACAGACAGCACCAACAGGGGTCACGAGGAAAGTGCGTGCCCAGCCTCCTTGAGTCCTGGGGTTTTCATTCACAAGCACTCTTTGTCTGGGTTCCACTTCATTTAACTGAAAACCCCAAACACCAGAGGCTTAAGCACATGGGGTTTCTTCTGCCACAGAATAAGGGCAGAGACAGGCAGTACACGGCCCCGGGCTCCCTCTATCATTCTGAGCTACCAGCTGCAGCCCATCCACATGGCAAGGTCACCTCACCGCCCAAGATGGCTGCTGCACTTCCAGCACCCTGTCTCCTTTCTAGGCAGCAGGCAGGAAGCAGAAAGGAGAGCAAATGGACACTTTTCTGAACCGAGTCTGCTTCCTTTAAGTGATTTTTTGGGAAAGCTCCCTCAACATTTCTGCCTACGTTGCATTGGCCACATCCAGCAGGGAAGACTGAAATGCGGGGCACACTGCAGCCCAGAATAAAACTGGAGATCTTTTTTACTATGAAAGAAGGGGAGGATGGATATCATGTAGCAACCCGCAATCTCTGCCACAAATCCCAGTGCACAGAATAGCAACACACAGAATGGCAACTGCTGATGTATTATGTACACTGGGCTAACCCAACTCAGAAGAAGAGCCAAAAATTCTCTACCAGCAGATGCTCTCTCCAGCCAAACAGTTCAATTTCACTTTTTAATACAAGACACAAATTCCTTCCTTCATGACTCTGCCCTTTCACTTGGCACTAACTCTTCCCAAAAATGTTCCCGAAGATGGAACAGTCCAGGCCTGTCATGTTTGGCTCCACCTCTTTTTCTTTCCTTTTTAAAAAAAATATTTTCTTAACTCACTGGTTTTTTTTTTGTTTGTTTGCTTTTTGGGTTTTTTCCATCATAATTCTATTCACACAGTTCCATTCACATTGTCCCACTGCCTGGGCAATCAGAAGTCAAATATCTACAGATTAGCCTTGACGGATTGTTTTTTGTTTGTTTGTTTTTTTACAATAAGCTGTCAATGTAGATTTTTTCAAGTGCAGACAGAAGTCTGAATTTTCATATGAAATATGACAGCTAATTTACCTTTTTTAAAACAATGGGTGGGCCTCTGTTTGACCAAGTCCTAAACTCCACTTGGGTCCGTGCTGCTGTGCCTTGGCTTTCCTCACTTTGGTTGTCATATGGACGCAATTCTTTCCACAGAGCATCCTGCCTGCCTTTTCCTCCCTGTCCTGCCTCCTTCCCTCCATTCCTTCCTCTCCCTCCTTCCATGTATCTGTTTGTAACTGAAGTAACTGATTTTCTTCCTACTGACCTACAGATTTCTTTACTGAAATACTCTTCTGATCAATACTTCCCTCTCAATATCTAGTTTTGATATGCGACTACAGACACTCTTTCAAAATCAGTCCTACATCTTAAAATCCACCCCACTTCTTTCCCACTACCCCTTGACTCTCAGGAAGCTCGAGCTGAAGAAAATGCATAAAAGTCTCCATCATGCCTTCTCTAAGTCTCTAGCAAGAGGCTGCCAGCCAAGGCCGCCAGCATTTAGTGAGTCAGGCAGTGTTCTGGACAACTGATAATGGCAAAGACAATGTGCACTCAGCCTCCATGATAAAGGGACTATAAGAAATAAAAGGTATGTAATAAATTCAAGAACTGTGCCTCAGCTAAGGTAGAGCAATAGCTCTGAATTTTGTAAAGAAGCTAGAAATTCATATATTTTCCTGAAGAAAATAAATTTTATACAAAATATGACATGAATTCACTTTCTTAAAAAACAAGCAGGGGGCTTATATTTGCAAACTTTGACCTCCAGCACATACCAAATTACCGCCTAATTGATTCAAACATAGGTCTCTTTTCACAGCACCTGGCAGGGCATGAAGCTCTCAATAAAGGCTGACTGATTGATGCTATCACCTGGTCAACAGACTCACTTGTACTCTTGGGGGAGGGGGCGGGGATTCAGGACTCTCTCAGAAGCTGGATGAGGTTAAGGAACTGAGAAATATTTCCTCGGTTATGATGAAGGGAAAATCTAATTGCTTTTTTATTTCCAATCAATTAGAGCAGTGTGGTTTTATACCTAATTTGTTATCAACAAAAATCCCGGCATTATGAAAAATTAGCTTTGGCGTACACTTTAAGCCAGACTTAGTGACTTTTTTACTCCTGAATGATTTTAGGTCATTTGTCAGCAACCACTGAAACCGTACTTCACCAGTCCATGTTCTGTTCACTGGTCCATGTTTTCAATTGGCCAGATTTGCCTATTCTTTTCCTGTAAAAATACTAATAAACATAGTATGACCCAAACTGTATGCTTAACCTCCATAAAAGAGTAAGAATGTAGGAGAAAAGTTTCCCTGCTCTAAAATAGTAAGGAATAAATAATATTTAGAAATACACATTCCTAAAAGCCTGGGGTGCCAGGTGGGGGGGGGCTCAGTTGTTTAAGTGTCTGCCTTCAGATCGGGTCATGATCTCAGGGTTCTGGGATTGAGTTCCTGCATTGGGGTTCCCTGCTCAGTGGGGTGCCTGCTGCTCCCTCTCTCTCTGCCCCTCCCCCCTGCCTGAACTCACTCGTTCTTTCTCGCTCTCTCTCTCTCCCTCGTTCTTGCTCTCTCACGCGTGCATGCTCTCTCAAATAAAATCTTACAAAAAAGAAATAGAAATACACATTTCTAAAAGTCCTGAAGCACAGGTTTTTAATACTATAAGAAATACACCTTTGGTGGATAAAAAAATGTGCACACACGTACACTTACACCACTGTATCATATCCATATGGCCAGGTCACTGCACTGTTCAAGTGTCAGACATATTGAGAGCAAAGGGTTTAATCTCAGGATGGATGCCAAGGAGAAGCTCATTCATTCATTCAAAAATACACTTACTGGACTTTTGCTGTCAACCAAAATGAATCTACTGAATTTACTCTCCAACTGAAATAACCAAAACACAGGACACAATATAAACAACAGTGTTTCAAGAAACTCTGAATCAAAGGACAGCAATCCCTAAAAGATAGAAAAGGAATGCGGTGAGCCCTGCGATTGCCCTAGCTCACTGCCTTGAAAGAGTTTCAAGGAAAACACAGGCAAAGCCCAGCCGGCTCCCTACGTTTAGCAGTAAAAGTCAAGAGCCCAAGACAGTTAGAGTTCACAGAGTACTGGAAAGAGCTTCAGAGAGAGGGGAAACTCCAAAGAGCTCTTTGGCTCTCCTCCAGGATTTAGCACAATCCTGATCAGCCCAGGAATGTAAGGTAACCACGTGAAGCCTAGGAAGAAACCACCCAGAAGGTTAGGGCAACTGCATGCAACACCCACACAGGATAGTGCGTATACATCCCTTGCTATTTTGGAACACGCGCAAATATATGGAAAGAATTTGTTACAGGGGATTGGTTTATGTACTGTGAGGGATCGTTAGGCGGCTTCTATAAGACTGTACATCTGTATCTGATGCAGAGTCCACTGGGAAGGCAAGGGAAAGAAGAGGAGATCCAAGCAAGCTAGAACCCTGCATGCATAAGCTGGAAAGCTGAGGATGGACTGAAACTCATACTCTTTCCTCTTGCCTCAGAGTTTGAATGCAACGTATACAGCAGAGGCAGAACCTCGTGTCCCACCCAGCACGGGGTTGCGTGCATCAGTTTGGGTCCTTTGAGAGGCAGACACTGAGACGGGTCTGGACGTGCAGGAGATTTATTGGTGGAACACCTGCGGGGGAAAGAGGAAGGAGTCAGACGAGGTGACCCTACAAAGGAGAGAGGGAAGAAGGGGTGAATAAGAGTCTTCGATCTCAACCCAAGGCTAGGAACGTTCAGCCAGGCCCACGGAGAGTCCATGATGAAAGTTGCCAACGGTTGAGTCCCTCTTCTGGAGAAGAGGCCTGCACTGGATCCTTGTCACATGCAGTCACTGGCTGGGAGCAGCTGGTAGGAAGTGTGGCCTCAGCGGGACTCCAGGTTGAATTCACAGCGCAGTGGCTGGGGCTGTTGATCAATTATGCTCACTGAAGCAGGACATCTGAGTGGCGCGTTCTCACCAGCACACCACAGAAGGATGGATGAGGACCCAAGTTTCTAACTAGAGAGCACATTTTCATAACTAGCAGATATAAAAAACAGCGGCATAAAACCCACCATTGTTTTTGCAGTAGGCAAACTGGTGTGGATGCTGTCCACTACATCACAGTGTCCCCTTTATGAGGGCCCAAGAAAAACAGCTCCTGTGGCTCAGGGCCCGGCAAGGTCATTCCTCCTGCGCAACTGGTATGTTTTCATCCTGTAGCTATGTGTATTTTTGTCGCTGATTTTCTTTTTGTCTTAACCGTTAGGAAATTAAGACCCAGACCTGGGTTTTAACTCTAGCTTTGGGGCTTTCATTTTTCAGCTCTTCTACCTTTTTTCTACTCTTTCCTGATTTTCAACACTACTCTTCTCTGCAAGGGATCCATACTCCTTTCTGAAATAAGGCAGGAAATAATCACCTTCGACTAGGCTAGTAACTACGAGAACTAAAAAGACCAGATTTTAAATGCTTCAGTTTATTCCTTTTATGATAACTTTGCATAAAGGTCAATCCTTTCGCTCTCAACCAGCCCTAATAGAAATAGTGAGCCGTCCACAGGTAATTTTAAATTTTCTAGTGGCCACATTTTAAAAAGTAAAAAGAAACAGGTAAAATTGAAACAATTTAAATCTTTGAAAGGCCAGTGTGTACTTCATAGGTAGAACCTGTATCGGAGTTGCATCAGGCCCACGGCAAATGCTCACTGGCCAGATGTGTCAAGTGGTTCCTGTATTGGACAGTGTCAGTCTAAAAACAAAGCTACCAATGAACAAAGAGTCCAAAAAATTTTTAAGATAACAATCACAATTGTACCTAACCTATATAGTTGGCTTTTATTGAAGATTTCCGTGGTTCTAGGGGTTTCTGATTCAATACTAGCAAGTAAAAAGGAATTCTCCTCCCAGGGGTAATGATCATGAAATCCCTAAGATACTGGATTTTTTTTTAACTTCTATATGTAACTTTGTTATCTGATTCTTGACTGGGCCACCCCTGTCTACTGAAAAAAAAAATGTAGTATATAAAATGGTTATGGACATCTAGTAAGAAACAGACATGCATTTTGTTTATCCTATATTTCATCTACAGTAGTATTAAAAATTACTTCAAAGCATGTGTATAGAGCTGTAAGACCAAAGAACAGAAACCTTTCTAACTGTGATCAACAAATGAACAACAAACAACAAAAAATGCTTAATTCTCCTTGCTTGGGGACCAGCTCTAACACTTAAACCTAAGTTTGGAGAAAAAAAAGAGTATTATTCATTTACATCAAAATTAGAAGACTAAAAATGTAGTAAGATTCCTGAGAGTTATGAATTGGATTTTTTTTTAAAGATTTTATTTATTTTTGAGAGAGAGAGAGAGAGAGAGAGAGAACGAACATGCACTCCAGCTGGGGAAAGGGGTAGGCAGAAGGAGAAGCTGACACCACCACCCCACCCCGCCCCCCGGCAATGAGCAGGGAGCCCAATGAGAGACTCCATCCCAGGGCCCTGAGGTCATGATCTGAACCAACTGAGTCACCCAGACACCCATGAACTGTATCTTTTAAGGCAATTTATTTAACCTATGAGAGCCGCCATTTCCACATATTTTCAATACAGTTATATCACAGAATGGCTATGAAGATCAAGAATATATTGTGTATAAGTCCAACAGACAAATACTAAGCACTCAGTGAGAACATCATTTTTAATCACAAAAGGTTATTAAATCCGGGTATTCTTAATTTGGGGTTTACGGACCTCTAGTCCATAGATAAAATGGCAGACTGGGGGGAACCCCAAAAACTGAATAGATTACATCAATATTTTCACTAACCTCTAATCAAAATTTAGCATTTCCCCATTATGAATACTGGCAAAAAACAGTATTAGAAGAACCTGCCGCTTTGCACTACAGAACAAGTATTTTCACATCACATTTCTGATGTCACAAGCCTCTCAAAATACCTTTCATCACCTTTTTGAAATTCTAGTACTTGTTAAACCTACTACTAGATCTTGTTAATCAATGCATTAGAAAAGAAACAATACTGTGTTGCCAACATATTGTTTTTAATTTCAGTATAACTAGTTTGCTTTGTAATACTCCATGTTTTATTTTATGCACTTAAAGCATGATTCTGAGAAGGGCTCCCTAGGTTTCACAAAACTGCCATGGCTCGAATAAAGTTTAAGAATCCCTAAAATTTAGTCTCTCTGTTTCTTTCCAGAAAGCCAACCAAGTTTGATAACTGAGCACCTGCCTGGGTGAGCCCATTCCCAAAGTCTCAGGTTTGTTTTCTATGTGTGTAGCTCTGTCAATAAGCTGTTGCAGCCCTGGTACCTGACTCTATCAATTAACCTGTTTGCTGAGCTCACCTTCAATCTATTGCTGGCACCTACCCTCTTCAAGGTTCTGTGTCCAACTTGACAGGCTGGTTTTTTGGTATGTTCGGATGACACTCACTGGCCCTCGCGGGATGTCGGGCTCCTGGTGAAGCTGCGCGGTGATTTTGCGGTGTGGTCCCAGACCAGTAGCATCAGCATCTCCCGGCAGCTTGGTATATTTGCCAATTCTTGGGTCACACCGCAGACCCAAAACAGAAGCTCTGAGGTCTATCAATGCGTGTTTTATCAAGCCCTCCGGGAGATGCACGCGGGAGTCTGAGAACCACCGCAGCTAGGGAATGGGAGGGCAGCCCAACCGGGGGCGGGGGTTGAGGATGGTGCAAGGAGCTCTCTCACCTCCAACCTCCGTGGGGACTGACGCTGCTTGTCCAACCGGGGCCAGGGGCCGGGGTCAGATTGGGGGGCCGGTATTGCGATGCAGGAGGTGCTGAGCGGCCTAATGAGTCGAAAGCCAGGGATAGGGTGCTTGTTTTTCTTCTGCACCCCGGTTTTAATTATGTTACTCCAAGCCTCGACGGTAACTGACAAAGAAGGTCCCCTCCATACCAACCCCTTGGCGCCGCCGCTGTATGGCAAGAGAAAAGGAGTCAGGAAGAGCGCCTGGGCACGCGGTAGTGCATGGCCCCCCAAACCCGAGGGCTCTGCCCCGACGGCCCCGCAGCCCCCTGAATTCTTCCCCCGCCTCTGCAGGAGCGGGAGGTCGTGCTCCCTGCCGGGAATTGCGG
Organism: Lontra canadensis; assembly: GCF_010015895.1. Classification (NCBI taxonomy): domain Eukaryota; kingdom Metazoa; phylum Chordata; class Mammalia; order Carnivora; family Mustelidae; genus Lontra; species Lontra canadensis. The sequence continues at coordinate 16,814,149 of NW_022631014.1, read as the reverse complement.
TCCCGGAAACCCGCCAATCCCAGGCTGGACGGGCTCAGCCGCCTCCAGAAAACTACAAATCCCAGGATGCCCGGCGCGGGTGTGTCACGAGGGAGGGGCGGCGGGCGCGGCTAAATAGCCTCCATCGGCCATTTTGTGGGAGAAGCCACAGCGCCGCCTCTTCTCTCGCGTCTTCGCCTCCGTGGCCGCCGCCTCTTCCTCCGCCTCCTCCTTCGCTTCTTCCTGCCTCCTCCCGGCTTCCGCCGCCGCCGCCGCCGCTCTAGCCGAATCCCAGTCCCGGGGCGAAGCGTCTCTTTATTTATTTACGTTTTCTCGCCACTGCAGCCGCCAGACACGGTGATCCGGGCGGGCCCCGCAGGAATTTTATCCCCTCACCGGCCTCACACTAGTATCGCATGTCCACTATCCAGAACCTCCAATCTTTCGGTAAGATCAGGCCGCCATCGCCCACTGCCCCCGCGCGCCTCCCGGCCGGCCGCCACTACCCGCCCTCGCCGGGGCCGCTGGCCGCCCCGCAGCCCCGAGGGGCCCCCTGCTGCCCTCCCCGCACCCCGAGTGGGGCTTTGTCTCGGCGCCCAGAAAATGGCGACTGGGCCCCTGGCGACCCCCTCCCCGAGGACGGCTGCGGCCCCCGCTCCCTCCTCGCGGAACCCCCTGCCCCGGCTCCCGCCTCTGCCAGCCCGGCCCGCCGCTCCCCGACCTGCCTTTCCACTCGCTAGGGGTTGCCAGGCCCGGGGCTGGGGATCGGCGTCCATCGGCGGTCGGAGGGGACTCGGAGCAGCTCTCTCGGGCATTTGGTTAAAGAAGCGGATCCGGCCCTCTGATCTGTCACAGGGCTGCGGTCCAGCTTCTCTGTTTGCGTAGTAATTTGTAAAATTACGCCTCTTGACAGATATGTCTATGTGCGTCTGTGTATATGTGGGTTTCTTTTTCTTGTTTACTTGTGAAGGGCACCGTTACGGTTAAATGATTGGGGTGGACACGTTTGACTGTTTTGTTGTCATCAGAATGTAATCGAGATGACGCACATTTTTATAGTAGCTATAAAATTACGGTTTTTTGAAAGCTCTTTTCTCATTAGAGGACTGCGTTCAATGATAACAATCTGCCAGTAACAACGTTTTCTATTCACATGTCCGTGGACGTAGCTGTTTAAATTTTTCCTCTTTTTGTGAGAGTGCCTTGGTGGTTTTCTTAATACCTCCCCCCATCGCCCCCTCCCATCCCCACCCGCAAAAAAAGCAGAGGCACTAGAACCTTCTTTGCTGCTAGATTGTAGTGTGTCCTACATCTGGAAATGACTGACTAAAAGATGTTTTTCTGGTTTGGAATGTTTTTTTGTATCCCTTTGCAGACCCCTTTGCTGATGCAACTAAGGGTGACGACTTACTCCCGGCAGGGACTGAGGATTACATTCATATAAGAATCCAGCAACGGAACGGCAGAAAGACACTGACTACTGTCCAGGGCATTGCAGATGATTATGACAAAAAGAAACTTGTGAAAGCTTTCAAAAAGGTAAAGGTGTTGGGAAGAAAAGGTTAAACTGTAGTTATTGGTGACTCCTGAATAGGACACCTTTCCCTGACTTTTAATCAGTATGGGTGAAAATGGTTGGACCTAAGAAAGCCGTGTTCATTCTGTTAACACCCAGATATTTGTGTTGTCTCCCAGTTTAAAATAATATTTTCATGGCTTTCAGACAAAATGAAAATATTCAGTTCTTGATGTTCCAAGTGAAATCATTTCCTTTATGTTTCCTGCTGATTCACTTGCAAATTAATTTGGGAGCGCTGGGGATTACAGGAGACAAAACCTGTTTGTTAAACATGATCAAGTCTACCGAAGTAGTCAATAGTAGTCTTATGGTGAAAATAAAACCTCATTGTATCTGACTCAGTTATGTTAAACATACACTTCTCCAGAAATTCGCCTGTAATGGTACTGTGATTGAACATCCTGAATACGGAGAGGTTATTCAGCTTCAAGGTGACCAAAGGAAAAACATTTGCCAGTTTCTCTTGGAGGTGAGTGGCTTGGGTGCTTTATGTACAACCTTGAGATTTCTTCCAAAATTGTATTGAAGGGCAACATGAATTATGAATTATTTCCTCCTAGTTAAAAGAAAGAAAAGAAAAATCGTGTGAATGAGGTAAATTGATAGAGAAGTACAAAGTTGGTACTTATTTTGAAGGCAGTAGAACCTTTGTTCACTTACGTTATCATTCGAATGACCTGATCATTCCTGTACCTACATTGTCAGTTGAGTTTGGGGGCATATCAAGGTGTTTAAGTGTGTGTGGAATTGTTTAGTGTTAACAGTTAATACTGTAAGTAACAGTGTTGCAATAGACTATTAACAATGATTCTTTTTATAATCAGCGCTCCATGTTTTCTTAGGGATGAAATAGATAAATTTCTCCGTGATTCTGTTAAATTTTGTTTTGCAGGTTGGCATTGTCAAGGAGGAACAGCTTAAGGTTCATGGATTCTAAAATGAACCTAAATACGTGGAGAATTTCTTGAATAATTTTGTTCTCTAAACCCAGTTTGGCTGCCTTGTGAAATGATTCTCTGCAGTAAACGGACTTTTCATGTATTTAATCATTCAAACTCCCATTCACACCTGCATGATTACAGAAAACATGGGGTATGTAGGTTAGTAACACATAAGAAAATTGCAGTAAGATGGTAATGAAACCCCGTATTCATCTTAACATGTTTCCAATGGAAAATATTTTGTTTTGAGTGTTTATTTGTTTATTGTTCAGTTTATTTTTTTTCACTTGATTAAATGTTTTTTGTTGTATTAAACCATGTATGTTGCAGCTTAACAATAAAGAAACATCTATGAATCCTTTGTGAGCAATTAGGCTCCCAAATCTAAGCAAGTAAATACACATATTTCGTCTTTCATAGGTGGAGTTCTCATTCTGCAAGTTTTTTTTGTTGTTTTTTAAATAAGGAGCCCCTAGGTGGCTCAGTTGTTTAAGCATCTGACTCTTGATTTCAGTTCAGGTCTTGGCAAGTATTCTAATTAGTTTTTACGTACAGTTAAACCAAAAGATGGAGGGTTGCATTTGTTATATAACTTGTGTTCTTCATTTACTGACTTACTAGGAACAGGAGTATAAGCTCGGCCAGAGCCAATAACACTATTTATGAGAATAGTGTTAAACTTTCAAAGAGAATATGAAGTACAATTTAAATTCAGAAGTATTAACACATGGAATTCTTTTATATGTTTTTATTGATGTTCCTGGGCTGCCAACATAAATCTGTCCCAGTATTATGCCAGATAATACTGAAGGCTCCTGACAGAAAATAAGTTTAGTCACAGGCACTGTCCTGCAAGTGTTGATGGGTGGGATCACTGTCATACAGATGGAAGACAGAGGTGCAGAGATTAATTTACCCAGAGTGCCAGGAAGTGACTGAATTGGGGTGCCAGCTCAGGGCTTCCAGGCCAGAAAATTCATGTTCTTTCACTACATGGGTTTCACCAAAGGAAATGAGAACCATAGGTGACAATGCTTGGGGGTTGGGGCAGCTCTTAGAAGATTTCTGCAACTCTTCTTTTTGAGTTACAAGCCTCTGCTTTTTATGGAATAGTAATAATTTGCTCCATTATACAAGCTATGTTATTAAATCCATTTCACCAAGACCAAAAAAAAAAAATGCATCCATAAATGCATAATCCAGCTTAATGTGGTGGAATAATGTGAGAAGTGTTTCACTCAGGCCACCACCATGTTCTGTACCAGCTGAACGCTTGCCCCTATTTTAATAATACTGCTTTTGGAAAAGCAAAATTGGCCACCATAGTTTACCTCTTAAAGACACTAAATAGGCTTTGTTATTTCCTTATCCTGTGCTACTCCCAAGAAAGACTGCGACTGTTAAGTGTGAGTATACCAGCATATAGTGCTAACTTTGAGAAGCTCTTTCTGAAAAACAAAATTTGATCAAGAACAAGCAGTTTAAGAGCATTTTCCAGCTAACCTGAGAAATCCTTGTTTTTATACCTGTAATGTTTTGTAAGGATTCCACCTCTAGTTGAGATGTGCCATGGAAACTGTTTATGAAAACGATAAAGCAGAAACCTAAGTTAACATGTGTGTTCAAGAGTTGCCTCCTCATTGTAATGTTTTAAAATAGGGGATCCAAGCTAGTGCCCAGGAGATAATTGACCTTTAAAACTGAACAAAGACAGGGAAGAGAGAAACCTCACAAGAAAGGCCCCTCTTCTTGGCACCCGTAGGTAAGCTCTCCATAATCAGTGTGTCAGGCCACTCCCACTGGATGAATGAAAAGCCTCTGGTGCAAAATGATTTCTTTGAGGAGTGCCTCTCTTGATCTCCCTCCACCCCATGAGCCCCAGACACCTGACTGGACTTCTCACCTGCAGGGCAGTCCCTATCCTCAGAGCAAGAACAGGTCATGTACCTTTTCCTTCTTTCTAGTGTTTGCAATGCAATGGAAATAAAGGATGTAATTAAGATCTATGGATTTCCACAATTTGCTGAAACTTCGTCAAAGAACTTAGAATATCATTGTCATGTGGAAAAACTGACTGGCAGCCTTGGAGGTACCTAAGAGCAGGGGAGCAAGGCTAACTGCTCTTGTCTGTTTCAGAGGCAAAAAGGACTAGGCAGCCCTGTATAACTGAGGAGGGAAAATAGATTAAGTCTTAACGTAGCAAAAATAACCAGCCTGAGGGGTGTCCCTCCTTGTGCTTCCCATGTGGAATATTTAGATCTGCAGTTTCTTTAGTGGTCTATACTCCCAGGATGCAAAGTGGAAAGAAAAATAGTGAATAGAGGACAAGTAAAATTGTCCCTAACCACCTAGACGTGGCAGAGGTCTTGGCTATTAGTAAAATGAACGTTTGGTTGAGGCAGGACCTGGAGTAAAGTGCTTCTAGCAGTGACCTCCTCTGCCTCCAATCCCAGACCCCCTGAGGCCCAGAATAGCCTGGGGGAAGCAGCCTGCTCTATATACTTAGGAATTCACATAATAGTAGCTGTTCTCAACCATCCTAGAAAGAGCAGCTCTAATATGGAAGGAACAGTTCTAGTCCCATTCAGACGGCAGTTAACAAAAATACAGAGAATGCAAACAGACTTCTGTGTGCCACCTGTCACCGGCTGGGCTCCAGCTAAAAGAATGGGTAGTTACAGCTCACGAAAAATCAACCTCATCAGATTGCTCACAACCTCATTAGCTTGTTCCATTGGGCCTCTTGAGGATTCCCCTTACTAAGCCAGAATTCCGTGTGGGAAGGAAACGAGTTAAGGGTGGCCCTGCTGTAACTAAAACTGAGGGAATCCTCATTTGCTGTGGATTGCTACCAGCTGCTCTTCCTTGACAGGCGATAGCCAGGCCACGTGGTGCTTGTCTGGGATCAAGGGGCCGAGTGAATCAGCTAGAATTAAGCAGGAGCAAAACCATGTAAAGGACCCTCAGCGTTGACAGCTCCTTTCGCATGGCTATGCAGGCATTTAACTGTTTTATCCTGATAATGGAAACTTGGAAAAAGAAAAGCGATCAATCAGAGGAATGGCTGTATTACTTCACGCCTGGAAAATCGTTCAGAGCAGAATTGATGCCAGGAAGAGGAGGGAATTTCAAACTGTCCTTGGACAGCCCTAATCCAAGCATTTTTGGGTTCAACAGTGTGTGGCCTGTGGGGAGTCTCTGACCTATACAGAGAACTGAAATGGCCATTTAAAACGTAGCCTGGGCTGTGAGGATGCCCATGCGGGTCATGTAGCTCACCTATTAGCTCATCTATCTGATTCTGACCTCGCAGGTGGAGTAATAGTACTGCCGTGGGTCTGTAGCTCTTTTCCCAACGAATTGAGGGCATGATTAGAATTATGGTTGGCGCCTTCATCTCAAAAGAAAGAACAACTTCCAGACATTTTTCATGCAAAAAGCAATTAGGTACCATTCATTCAAGGCACAAAAGAGGACTAAAGTTCAAAGTCAAAATCCTCCACAGGGCATCTAAGTGATCTCAGCCCCCAAACTGGGCTTCAGGCTGAATGAAGCTCTCTGTTCCAGCCTGGAGGATTTTGAAGGGCCTCTGACCCTACAGCCCGGTCTAAAAGGTGGGTAGCTATGACCTGCAGGTTTGTCTCCATGTGTCCTTTACCCGTTCTTACTGGGACCCCAGGCCAACCTCCTGAGTCCTTCGGGCAAGGGACAGCATCCAGTATGGCAGTGGAGATGGAATCAGAAAGTACTTTAATCCACGTAAGCCTTGACAAATTCTGCAGAGAAGACATCAAGGATTTGGAGAATAGTATAATTTTTTGAAGTGGGGGAAAATGGCCCACCTGCTCAATGGTCATGAACTGAGTGCGCTATAATCAGGCACTTTATTGCCACAGATGTTTTAAAATACAGGAAACGTTAGCCCTCTCGCTATTCAGATTGGACTACTGGAACCACTGGTGACCTACTTGGTAGACCAGGATTGTTGAAATAAAACAACATAGACTTCCCCCGGGGAATTGTGCTATTAAAAAGTAGGGAATTAAAGAGGTGGAGGAGGAGGGGCGTGATCAGGGCACGTGTGTAATCCTTTATCACCCCCTTGTGGCCATCTAAAGACCTTGCTCGCGCCTGGCTGTTCACAGTAGATTACTGAGGTTTCAGTTGTTGGGGGCATCATTACAGCTCCAGCTGACAAGTTTAGTTTTGCCATCCCTCAAATGGGAGGCGGGTATTGATCCAGCCAATCCTTTATCATTGCAATCCATAAAAATCTATATCGATTTGCTTTTCTGCTGGAGAGACAAGAAAATGCTTCTGCAGTCTTGCCGGAGGGATGTATAAAGCCTCCTCTCCCACTACCTCCCACAGTGTCATTAGAAGGAATTTAACTCTCATGTAAACAGAGACATCTGTTTATGGCCTCCAGAGGATGGGTGATTAAACTAGAAAGAATTAAGGCTCTCCTCAATTGTCACCTGTTGAGGAACATGATCTGGAGCTTCACACATACACATACACAGAGAACCTAAATGAATGGGGCTTTCGATTTAAACCTCTGTCACAGGTTAGTGTGCCTTCTCTGGCTACAAGGGCACACCCATGTTGAGTGTCACCTGAAGATCGGCGATTTTTACCTGGGAAAAGTAGTGACTGGATTCCCCAGAAGCTCCTCAGGCCACAATACAGGATGCTCCATTAGGCCCAGAACAGGACCCACTTGCATAGCCTCACCGTCGCCGGTAGGGGAGGCCTAATGAGAGTTCTGGGCAACATGGAAATTATACTGTAGGGATTCGATTCTATGCGGTGAGGGTCAGCTTCATGAGATGGGCTCCAGACCTGGGAATCCCCGTGCCAGGGAATTATTACCAGAATATGTACCACCTCTCCAAGAGATCCTTCGACACTTCCCACATTTTGACCAAGCATTGCCCCTCATTTCCTCACCTCCCTTACAATAAAAGTAAAAGTGGCTAGCCTCTTTCCAGCGTGTGTAATCTTCAGCTCTGAGTGCTCTTCATGGGTCTGCTCAGGTGCTCACAGACTCTGTGACCCAGCATGGATGCCCTGGCCTACTCTCATTTTTCCAGCTCCAAATCTTCCCACCTCAGGCCGTCGTTCATACTCTCTGTCCTCTCTTCTGTTTATAATGAGTGAAGTGTCCCTGCTCCCGTCAAAACCAACCCTTCCATTTATTTCTGGGACATGGTCCCCTCTTCTCCATGAATTACCACTGAAATTATTCTCTTTTTTCTGCATCATCCATTTCTTCTTTCTCTGCTGGATCCTTTCCAAGAGGCAGAAATACTTGTAATATCTCCCATCTTTCAGACGGAGAGAAAAGAAAACCTCTTTTGATCCCATATTCCCTTCAGTTGCTAACCAGCCTGCTTGCCATCCATTTGGATGTGTAATAGGCATCTCATGACCAACATGACAGAAGCAGAAATACTGACTTCATCCTCCCCTACCCACCCATTCTCTTTCCCAGTCAGCCTCATCTAAGCAGATGGTACCACCATCCACAAAATACTAAAGCCTAAAACTTAATCACCTTTGAATCTTCCCTTCCTTCACTGCCTACATTCCCATCCAAATCTGATCAAGTCTTCTAGTTTCTATTTGTAAAATATATCTGTGTTCATCTTCCCTCCCACATCTCCTGACCTAGTCCAAGTTGGAGCTACCATTGTCTTTCACCTTTCACTGATTTCACAGTTGGTAAGTAGCCCCCCAACTGATCTACATGTATCCATTGACCACACAAACCCTGAAGATCCTTTATAAATTTCAAATGAGATTTTATGTCCGTTCTCTGCCCAAAATCTTCTGTGAACACTGTGCTTAATATTAACACTGAACATATTACAGGGGCTCTTGGCATCCCAATGACCTGTTCCCTGCCTACCTCTTGTTCTTGCCATCCACCCTCTGACTTTCTACTCTGCTTCCAGACATAGTGGTCCCCTGCCTTAGTGCATTTGCACTTGTGTTCACTTTGCCTGCGATACTCTGCCCCCCTCCATCACTTTTGTTGTCACTCCATTTTATCTTTCTAAAAGATTTGTTTATTCATTTTAGAGAGGAGGAAAGCACACACACAAGTGGAGGCAGGGGCAGAGGGAAAGACTTTCCAACATACCGCCCCACTGAGCGCAGAGCTTGAAGCTGGCGTCCAGGTCCCACGACCCATGAGATCATGACCTGAACCAAAACCAAGAGTTCGTCGCTCAACTGCCTGAGCCACCCAGGTCCCCTTGTCACTCAGTTTTAGTTCAAACCTCAAGGAGGGCATTCCTGACCACCCAGTCTAAACAAGCCCCTACCATCCATTGCTAACAAAACACCCTGTATTTTGCTTTCTTCATAGTACTTCTATTTGTTCAAAAGTATCCTGTTCATTAATTGTTGGGGTGTACTTCCCCTCCTCCCACCACGAACATGTAAGGAACGCGAGAGACCCTTATAGGCGATGCAGTCCGAGCCTCACCCATATCCCCTTGGCACTCGCCATTCCTGGCCGTGTTCTCTGGGTGATCCAGCTGCAAGCATCCATGACCTTTCTTTGAGGGCTTTCTCTGGCCAAGGGACCATGCTGGGACTAGACAGGGTAGGATAGAAGTCCAGGGAGTTAACACCAGTCCCTGGCCCTGACTGGGGGAAGTTGGTGTATAGTATTCCAGATTCCTCACCCTTGGGTGGGAAAACCTGGAAGCATGTTCTATACTGGCTCCCAGAATTCCCCAGCAGGATGGGACCTCAGCTGCTCATAATGATAACCTGTCAATATGGTACCCTTTATTGGCTTCCTTTCTTTTCTGGCCTCATTTCCCCATTCTTCAACCAGTACTTTCTGAGCTTACCTCCCAGATAAATTACTTGCACTTAAATCCTTATCGCAGCCTTCTTTGGGAACCCAACCTAAGACACCTCTGTATCTCCCACTCCCAGTGCTTAGATCAGGGTCTGGGGAAAAAAAAAACAGATGCTCGGTAAATATTTATTGAACAAATGACTAAATCTCCTTTCCTCCGACCTCCACTCACCCTTTGGGAAATTCCAGTCCAATGACATCACTTAGCTGTGGATCATTCCCAACTGTGAAGAAGCACATTCATCCCTGACATGGCAAAGGACTATGGTTTTTGTCAATGGATTGTTTGAACCCAGTTATTCCTGGCAAACAGAATCCTGGCCTTGTCTGTCTCCCATGCTGTCTCTCTAGAGTGGAGCAGAGGAGTGGAATTCAGTTCTAGGAGAAAGAAAGCTGGCAGAATGACTGACAGAGGCGTATTCTATGAGGGCCTTGGAAAATCCCGAGTGCCAGACCCCTTTGCCATTCACCAATATTACCCTAGTGCCCCAGCCTGCCGAGATGCTGTAGGAGACTTAGTTACAGTCTTACCACAAAGCTGCTCTATCACAGTGGATGCCCACTGGGGAAAAGAATGATTGTTTAGTTGAAAGTGTTGGAAAATTTGGCTAAATGAAAAAAAAGCTGGGTCCCTATTTCACAACCATAAATAATGGTGGATTCCAGTTGGCTTAAAGATCTAATTGTGAATGACAAAAATACAAAGGTAATCCAAAAAATCAGTAGGATATGTTGACTTTGAAATGCCAAAGGAGGTTTTTCTACTGTAAAATACACGTGAGATACAATTTACCCTCTTAGCCATTTTTAAGTGTAGTCAGTGGCATAACATTTACAATGTTACGTAGCTGCCACCACCATCCATCCATAGAACTCTTTTCATCTTGCAAGAGATGAAACTCTGTACCCATTAAACAGTAACTCCTAGTTCTGCCCTCCCCCTCCTCCTTGGCAACCGCCATTGTACTTTCAAACTCCATGAATTTGACTATTCGAGTTACCCCATACAAGCAGAAGCAGAAAGTATTTTTCATCTTGTGATTGACTTACTTGGCCCAATGTCATCCATGTTGTAGCATGTATCAGAATTTCTTTCCTTTTAGAGGCTGAATAGTAAATACTCCGTGGTATGTATGTGTCGCATTTGGATCACTCATTCATCCACTGGTGGACCCTTGCGTTTCTTTCACCTTCTGGCTATGGTAAATAAAGCTGCTATAAATATGAGGGAAAAGGAATTTTTTAACTGGACCTCAAAACAAAGTATAAGGAGACAAATTGATGGTATGGTCTCTGTTAAAATTAAAGACCGTGTTTTGTTGAAAACATACTGGGCCAAGTTAACAGACAACAAGAGAAGATATCATAAGGCCTAAAATCTATAAAAGGTTTAGAGTGAGCTTTTAGAATATATATAAGGAGTTCTTGCAAATCAGCAAGAATAGCCTTCTGTACTTGAGAATGACTTTTAATTCCATAATGTTTATTGGAGGATTTTCTCTGCCCTTTTCCTAGTTGTTCAAAAGCTGGCACCTTTAAAAATTAACTGATTTAGCAAAATTTTCAAATTTCTGTTTTGTGTAAACCAAGCAAAAGAAAATCAAAAACAACAAAATTTAAAAACAAAATGATAGTGGAAGGATGCCTGGATGGCTCAGTTGGTTAAGGGTCTGACTTTTGATTTCAGAGCTATGAGCTTGAGCCCTGAACGTGGAACCTTTTTTAGGGGGGGGCGATGTTTTTAACATTTATCAAAGTGTTATAGTTTCTTTCAAATCAATTTTTGAGAAATATGTATATATCATCTCTTTCAAAGAAAAAAGAGAAAATACTTTTTAGCTACACTTGAGGGAAGACAGTTTCATATTTTGGCTATTAGAACTGGAAATCATTAAATAAAAGAGTAAGCCTTTTATTTTTCATGAAAGCTTAAACTTTTCTATTGTTATCTCTGTAATGTGTGGTTTTTGCAGTCCTTTTAGAAAACAGAAAGAGCCCAAAAAATCTCAGAAAATCCAAAAGAGCTCAAAGGAAATAAGAGTTAGCCATAATTCTACCACGTTGGGTCCTACTTTTATCATGTTATTGTATAACCTTAGAGTTTTTTGGGTTTTTTGGTATAGTTATATTTACAGTGAAAATAGAATTAGCATACTCTATTTTACAACCCATTTTGTTGATTTTTTTTCTCCCATTAACAATTTTTGTGTCATTAATTATTCTTCCCCTGTGGTTGATAACACCTACTCCCTAGGATCTTGCCTCCGGACTCAGGTGTGGACATTTTGGGTGTTTCCACTGCAATTTGTGAAAGCCAAACTTTGGAGCCAGGCAGACCTGGGTTTGAATCCCAGGAATCACTCAGAACTATGAGACCTTGTACAAGTCACTGAACCTCTCAGAGGCTCAATGGGTATAATGATCCCTGTCTCCAGGGTGGTTGTGAGAATCTAAAGGATCTCATTGATGTAAGGTGCACAGTCAGCCAGCACCCCCCTCTCTCTCCCTCTTCCTCTGAGTGTCATCCCTGAGGCTGAGAGAGCAGATAAGGAAACAGTGGTCAGGAAGGGCCTAAGTGGGCATCACCTTGGCCAGAGCGTGCCTTTCAGGAGCCCTCACTACTGAGAGGGCAGAGAGGGGGTCAGGGAATGCAGAACAGATAGAACTCAAAAGAAGCCAGAAAGGCTGTCCTGTGAACCCCTCAAAAGACTGGTGGGAAGAGCGAGAGGGAAGGATCCCTTCAGGATAGACGGTGAGCCCGGGGTATGCCAGGATGGGGTTTGGATTTTCCCAGCCCCAGAAGCAGGAGCAAACAGGAGTCTGCAGCGAGCTCCAAGGTCATGCAGTGAGTGTAACCGGGTCTTTGCTCTGCATCTGAAACACACTGTCTGGCTGGGGTGGAAGACTATGAAAGAAGTGAGTTTCCAAAGAAGGTTTTTCTTTTCCTTTCTTTTTCTTGGAAGACTTTTAACTATCACACTAATGAGTGTAGATTTGGCCATCCTCTTAGGCCGGGCCTGGCAGCTTGGGCTCCGGGAACCCTTCTGAGAAAATTAAAGGCTTCCCAGGCTTATCCTTGAACACACAGGTGTTGGATTCAAGTGGTTTGGAGAACTGTTTGGGAAAGGAATCAATAGGGAACAGGCTCAGAAAAAAGGCAGGAACACGCTGGACCGCAAAGGAAGGTCGCAGCAAGGTATAGGATCTCTACCCAATAGAAGCTTCTGTCACTCCCCAAACCACCAAGCCTCACAGAGAAATGCCAGGTCAGCCAAGGTCCTTCAGAACCACGCCCTCCAGGTCCCTGCCATGTTGTCCTCTTTGTAGAGCTATAATGTACATACCATCCATCCAACCATTTAAAGTAGAGAATTCCATGGGCTTTAGTGCCTTCATGACATTGTGCAACCATCACCACTATTCTCAGAACATTTTCATTCCCTCCACAAAAGACTCTTCGTCCCCCTTAGCAGTCATTCCTCATTTGTATGTTTTCATCTAGGAGTATGTGGTTTTGTTTTTTACAGTTAGGTCATTACTCCATCTTTTTTTTTTTAAGTTCTTTTTTTTTAATAATTTTATTTTTTATAAACATATATATATATATATTTTTCCCCCAGGGGTACAGGTCTGTGAATCTCCACGTTTACAAACTTCACAGTACATTACTCCATCTTTTAAAAGATTTTATTTATTTATTTATTTATTTATGTGTTAAAGAGAGAGAGAGCACAAGCTGGGGGAGTGGCAGGCAGAGAGAGAGAAGCAGGCTCCCTATTGAGCAAGGAGCCCAATGCGGGGCTTGATCCCAAAACCCTGGGGTCATGCCCTGAGCGGAAGGCAGGCACTTAACTGACTGAGGCCTCCAGGAGTCCAAGTTGGTCCATTTGTACTTGATATTTGTGTATTTGGTATAAGGCAGGGATCTAAATTCATTCTTTGGCATGGAGATACCTAGTTGTCCCAACATCATTTGTTGAAAAGATTATTCTTTCCCTCATTTAGTGGCTGTCACCTTTGTTAAAAATCAACTGGCCATAAACAAGAGATTATTTGTTCTCTCTCTCAGGGACCTTGTGGGAATAGCTTGATTCCTGGGCAACCAAATGCTCTAATTATCTTCCCAGCTCATAACATCCCTATCTTATCTTTATAATGAAGAGGATCAGAATATGCCACCCTAAAATATGCCACTTTGGCATAAGAATTATTTTGAGCTGAAGGCAGACGCAAGAAAAGCTCTCCGCCCACTACCCCTCCCTGCCCTACCCATTATTTGCCTAAAAGCAGGACATAAATTTGTAGAGGTGTCAGCCCTCATCTCTCTACCAGGAAGGACTGGAGACAACTCTAGACCATTATCAGCCTGCAGACAGGACCAGAGGACACAACAAACCTGCCTAACCAGCCTCTTTACACCACTGGTTTCTGCTGACACTTGCCTTCCCACAACTGGCTGCCCCTAGGAGCTCAAAGTCTTTCTCCCTTCTTCTTACCACTTCTCCACAAAATTACTGTTCTTTGTTAAGATGCTACATGGACCCAAGTCCTAAGCATCCCTTTGAGCTACTTATCACTGAGCACTCCTGTGTGTTCCTGTGATGCACGTGTTAATAAACTTCTGTTTCTTGTTTTCTTATTAACCTGTCTCTGTTGCCCGATCTACAAGTCCTCAGTGGAAGATCTAGAAGGATAAGGAAAAAAGCAAATTTCTCCTCCCCTGCAATACCAGTACCTTAGACTCTGTAACCCAACAGTGTCACCCACTCTGGCTCCTGATATCTCAGGGGGAGATGGAAGGCTCCAAATGCCGGAGGGCAGAGCAGCTCCAGGTTAAAACCCAAGTGAGCTTGCTGCGTGTTGCCGAGAGTCTTACAATGGCCAGATGGTCTTTGTTTCAACAATCGGACTCATCTTGGAAGCAAGAAAGCTACCACAGACTGTACTCAAAGAGTTGGTGTGGCTGTGTTCCAACAAAACTTTATTTATGGACCCTGAAATTTCAATTTCATAGGCGTTTCACATATTACAAGATGCTACTCTTCTTTTGATTTTCTCCTCCACCATTTAAAAATGGAAACATCCTTCTTTCTGAACTTGCTGGCCACGGAGAAACAAGCAACAGGCTGGAAGCGGCCCAGGGTTCATAGTTTATGGACTCTAACATGACACAGGAAGCATCACACATAAAGAGATCACGCATAGAACCAAGAAATTCCTGTTAGCAGCTCATTCTGATTACAACGACATTTTGCAAAACCATGCTTCTCCCTGATGTAAAGCAGGTTTTTATCTGAAGCTCCTGAAAGTAGAAACCCTTACAAGTAACATGTAATAGCCCAGGAACAATGGATTAAAGCCTGTTTAAGGAGCTATTTCCAAAACAGACCAGAGAGTGAGAACTGAGGCAGACGCTACTTGTCCCCCAAAGCCTTGGACACCTCCTCCAGGGTAGTCAGTGCCTACATCTAAGACCAAAGGTGCCTCCGTGGATTCATCCCCGAGTCACAAAGCACATCCCCATTCCATTTGGAGAGGGAGAGGAAAAAAGAAACACCATTTAGAGTTGTCTTTTGGGCACACATAGTGTTGGTGTCACTAGGACTTTGGTGGAAAAGACCTGGAATCTTCTGTCTGCTCTCTCTGTGACTGAGAGACTCCAAACCCCAACTGCCGAGCCACAAGCGGGTGCCCCGTCCTTCAGGCTACGCGATATCGGGGAGAGTTCTCTATGTTTCAAACCTCAGTTTCCTTATCTCTAAAATGGAGATGATGATGATGATAATGATAGCTAGAGGACTCACCGCGGGGATAATCACATGGTACTTGGCACATAATAAGCATTTAACAAATGTTCCCTTGTATTATTATAAAGGAGAAGACATTAGTCACGTCCAATTTGCAGATATCAAAAAGGTGCATGAAGTGAAAATGTGAGAAAGAAAGCTCTAAGGTGGCATTTCAGCCACCCTGTTAGAAGCAGGGGCTGCAGAATCCTGGAGACTAAGTCAATGCGCTCACTAGGTTTGAGGTTTGAGCCCCTAGGGTTGAGCCCCTATTCACTAGGTTTGAGGTTTGAGCCCCTAGGTTTGAGCCCCTGTTCACTAGTCATCTTTAAAGGACAAATAGTAAGCTTTGAACTTGAGGTGCTTAATCTTCGTAGCACTGTAACTATGGTTCCTCTTCTGTTCTTATTTGTACCTTCTCTCTATTTCTCTTGATCAGTATTGCCAGAAACTTATCAGCATTTGTTAAAAACAACAACACAAAACACACAAGCTTCTTTGGTTTCCTTGACCCTACCTATTCTAGATTTCTTCTCTTTTTTTTTTCATTTCTGCCTTGTATCATTTTCTTCCCCCCCACTTTCTTTGTCCTGTCCTTCTTGTCACTTCTAAAGTTAGTTGCTTAGCTCATTCACTTTTAACTTTCCATCTTTGCAGTTGTAAGCATTTAAGGATATAAATTTCCTTTGTGCAACCCACAGGTTTTGACAACTAGTCTTTCCATTATCATTCCCCGAGAAATGCCTTCTAGTATCTGTTATTTATGGTCCTCCCACTCTTTGGGGGACTCTATGGTCTACCCTCCTTGCTCAACGCTGCCAAAATTGGCACCTGCTCTCTGCATCCTCGACCTAGTCCATTTTTAGTGCTGGTGTCAAACTTTCTTCAAATGTTGTACTTAGAGATATCAGGTGGCAACTAATTTCCTTGAAGATGGCACTTCTTTTTCACTTTGTGGTTCCTCTTCGTTACAGCGTGGGGATGGGGAGCGGATAGCTTTGCCTTATTTAACCACAAATCCGCAGGTGTAGTTTGCTTGCAATTTTACTAGCTGGAAAAAAATTAGTAGGTGCAGTACCCAGATGTGACCAATAGATGACGCTATTGACCTGTTCAAGGCCAGCTCCTCCTTTTCCTATGGTTGCTCTAATCCGTTTGCCTTGGAGTTTGTTTCAGAGGAAAGGATCCCCATGTCTGAAGAGGTAGAGAGGTTACAGGATACTGGTTAACCACTTAGATGCTCCAGGCACTCAAGATAAAAACATAATAAAAACTTTGGTTTAAAAGGTGCAGAGAAATCTCCCTCTGAGAACTCGTTCCGGAGGTCCAACGACCTTACAGGAGGAAGAAGCATTTGCTTCGCAGCGTCCCGATGTCGCAGTGATCTGTCCAGCCATTTCTTGGAGATTCTTCTCCTGGCACAGCTACCTGGCCGACGTGTTTCTGATTACAAATGAGCGGTCCTCCCCAAAATCACCTTCAAGGATTAAAAAAAGGTGAGACTCTTTATTGGGGTACTATTTTCCACCAGAGTGAGATAGGAAGTGGATGAGGTGGTGAGGGGACGATCAGCCTTTGAATGATTAGACCTTTCCAAGGTACACATATCCTCATGTGCATCCTCTCTGTTTCTCACTCTCAAATGACTTCTATTCAAACCACCGCCTCCTAAGCACTCCTTGAGATTTAATGTGATTAAGAACCACCTGGTGTCCCACCTCTGGGTATCTACCTGAAGGAAACGAATTCACTATTTTCAAGGAGATATCTGCACTGTCCTGTTCATTGCAGCGTTATTCACAATAGCCAAAATGTGGAAACAACCGAAGTGTTCCTTGATGGACAAATGGATAAAGATGTGGGGTGTGTGTGTGTGTGTGTGTGTTTAAAACAGAATATTGTTCAGCCATTTAAAAAGGGGGGAAATCCTGCATTTGGGACAACATAGATGGACCTTGAGGGAATTATGCTAAGCAAAACAAGTCAGACAGAGAAAGACAAAGACTGTATAATCTCACTTATATGTGGAGTCTAAAAAGATGGGACTTACAGGACCAGGGAGTGGAAAGGTGGTTGTCAGGGGCTGCTGGTGGGAGATATGGGCACTATTGACCAAAGGATACAAATTTACAATCATAAGATGAATATGTTCAACTACAACATGAGGACTACAGTTAACAACACTGTATCCTATACTCAAAAGCTGCTGTGAGAGTAGAGCTTTAACCTTCCACCTTAAGGATGACAACAACATAGTAATTGTGTGAAGTAAAGGATGTATTAACTAACCTTATTGTGGTGAACATTTCGTAATACATACGTGTGTCAAATCATCACACTGTATGCCTTAAACTGACTCATTGTTTTATATGGATTATATCCTCATGAAGCTGGAGGGGGTGGGGAGAATAACCTGCTGATTTTGTTAAAAGGCAGATTCTGACTTAGAAGCTCTAGCGCATGCGTGAGATTCTGGATTTTGAACAAGCTCCCAGGTAAGGCTGGTGATACGAATCTGCCAGCCACACTTTGTGTAGCAAGGGCTCATGGCAGTGGTCTCATGATGGGAGTCAGTGTGGATTTTGAATCAGAAGCCCTGCTTTCAAATTCAGGCTCCAGCACTTTCCAGGGCAAGCCAGAGAATCTCTCAAGGGCCTCAGCTTCTTCAGCAAGAACTCAGGGATCTTATGCTTAGTAATACAGGGGGAGAAATGAAATGATTTGAGCATGGCTCCAAACTCAATGCCTTGCCAGGGAAAGAGCTTGGTCATGTTTTCAGGAAAATGAGACTTACACATAAGATGGCATGTGATTACCAATAGAGAACACCCAAGACCACTTCTCATTTGTCATGGAAACAATCTGTGGAATCATTTTCTAAATCTGCCCGGGATATAGTGAGAAAACACAAATGCTCGAGACCCATCCTTTCCCACATCCTCGGAATCTCTGTGGAAGGAAGGGACTTACTTTTCTAACAAGCGCTCAGAAACATTCTTGAAATGAGGCAATTTTGAAACACTGGTGTACAGAGTAAAAGATACAAGGAAACCTGCCTCCATATTGGAAACTAGGGAAATACACTGTCCATCTGCCTGAAGTGGCAGCATTGTTCCTTGGCTTTCATAAAGATGGGGTCAAAGGAAGCCTGGAGAGACAGGCCCAGCCCACTCGTGGAAGACAGAGGATGGAAGTAGGGGATGGCAGTCACCAGACAGCCCTAGAGGGACACGCAGGCGGCCTCCAGGCTTCCATCCTTGAAGCATGTGCACTCCCAGAACAGGGCTTCCTATGTGGCAGCAAGGAAATCACTTCATGCCAGTCCTGGTCTGGGATCTGTCACTTTTTTTTTTTTTTTAAGATTTAATTTATTTATTTGACAGAGAGCACAAGCAGAGGGAGCAGCAGGCAGAGGCAGAGGGAGAAGCAGACTGCCCGCTGAGCAGGGAGCCTGCCACAGGGCTCATTCCCAGGACCCTGCGATCATGACCTGAGCTGAAGGCAGATTCTTAACTGACTGAGCCACCCAGGTGCCCCTGGGGTCTGCCACTTCTCCTGGAGAATGAGAAAAGGAGGAGAATCAGCAGGATCACACAGATTTATGATTTTGTCCAGGAGATTTTATCATTTTCATATCAAAAAGTTAAGTAAGAAATCCCTTCCCATCTTGCAATTCCACTCTGGGAATTTATACCAAGGAGAGAATCAGAAAAGAGGACAAAGTTGAATGCATTCAGATGGTTCACGCATCATTGTTTTTAACACCATGAAGTTTGAAACAACCAACCAGAGACTGGATGGTTAAATACATTTGACCTGAGGAGTATCTAGGGAAGCCAAGGGAGGGAGATGGCAAGTTTCAGAAAGCAGACTCAGCAGACAAAAAGTGTCCCATGAGAGAGTAGATGACCGCAGCATGGTGAGAACACTGGACAAGAGGGCAGGTTGGTAAGTGAGGAGGAAGTTAGAAAAGCAGGTGGCCAGGGCACCTGGGTGGCTCTGTTGGTTAAGCATCTAACTCTTGATCTTGGCTCAGGTCTTGATTTCAGCATCCGTGAGTTCAAGCCCCACACTAGGTTCCGTGCCTACTTAAAAAGAGAGAGAGAGAGAAAGAGAGAAAGAGAGAGAAGTGTATTAGGTGTGCCATTGTTTTGTTTGTTCTGTTTAAAAATTAAAATGACATCTTAGTACATACATAGAAAAGATCTGCATGAATAATCACCAAACTGTTCATGATGGTTACCTTTGGATGGTTGGATGGGATGGCTTTCATTTCTCCATTATATGTCTCTGTCACATTTGAGTTTTCTTTTCTTTTCTTCAAAGATTTTATTTATTTATTTGACAGAGATCACAAGTAGGCAAAGAGGCAGGCAGAGAGGGAGAGAGGAGGAAGCAGGCTCCCCACCGAGCAGAGAGCCCGATGCGGGGCTCAATCCCAGGACCCTGAGATCATGACCTGAGCCGAAGGCAGAGGCTTTAAACCACTGAGCCACCCAGACGCCCCCACATTTGAATTTTTATAAAGAGCATGGCTGTTACCTTTGTAAAACTGAGAGAAAAACAATGAATAGAACTGTTTTAAATGAGAGGACCCAGTGTTGGGGAGGATGCTGTGATGTGGACATATTTTCCTCTTTGGAAAAAGTATAAGTTGGCACAACTTTCTAGAATGAAATTTGGATTTCCTTTGAACAAAATTACATGTCAAGAGCCTTAAAAACTTTAAACCTTTCCACTTCCTGGTACCTTTGCTGGGAAAACCATCAGAGATGGTTGTTAGGAAACATGGAAAAGTTTTAATTGTTTAAAGATGGTGATTTGGCCATAGGCCCACCAACACTATAAATGCCCCAGACTGTGCTAGATCCAGCCATCCCTCATCCCCATCAGATCCCCGAGGGCACTGAGAAAACAACCACTCAGGACGGGAATTGCCTCCTGATCATTATCCACCCCATGTCTGCACCTCCCCCGGCAGGTCTCCACACTTAGTCTGCTGCCCCAGGGAAGTTGCTCTCTCCCACGTCCAGCTTCTGGCTGAAGAAGAGAGGGGCCGGTGAGATGGGGAGATGGCCAAGTTCTCCCTGGGAAGACCAGTTTCCCTGCACGGTTGGGAAAAGAACGTCAGCCACAGGGCTCAGGCTTGAAGGCACCAGCTTCTAACAATTGGGTTTGGTGCCATGAAATGTCACCCTCCATCCCAACCACCAAAGCAGCTTATTATTAAACTCCAGCCTCGACAGGCTCACTCTGAAACAAACACACTTTCAGATTCACACTCCCATCCAGGCTTCATCCAGGACCCCAAACCTAGCTACGCATGCATGCATTTTTCTCCCTTTCTAAAGAGTGTCTCTGAAACTGCATGAGCCTCGGGTCCTGACAGATTGGGGATGTTCCCTGTGTCAGAAACTTGAGCTGGAAAAGAGGGAAATGATCAAGCAGCTGGTAGGCCTTGCAGCTTTCTGAAAAGAGACCCAGGAGAGACCCCAGCAGAGGAGGAGCATGGGCGATTGGGACATTGGCCTAAACTGGGGTTGGGCAGTGTCACTGGTGGGGAGGGCTAATGGGGTGAAAATGGCTCCCGGGTCCTGCTGAGGAGTGAATTAATGCACGAGACAATGTGTAGGAAGGTCTGAGCGTGTGCCCTGCACAGAGTCAGTGCTCACTCAACTTTATTATTAGCATCATTATCACTACTATCACTAGCATTGTTGGTGTTACCGTGATAATGGGCCAACTGCATTCCCTGAAGCCCCTAGAGCTGCTGTGGGGCCAGTTTCTGTCACTCCAAAGCCTGGCACCACTAAGGTTTGCTTTGAAATTTCCATGAAGTCTGTCTTCTTCATGACTGTCATGTTCTTGCACTAAATTCCCGTGTGACCATGCAGCAGGCCTACCCCTGGCAGGTGTTATCTCACAAGAACCCCCCGCGGGGGTGGGGTAAGGCAAGCGACCTCATCCCCACTTCACAGGTGAGGGCTCAAGTTGCTTCTGCGTCTCACCCAATGTCTGAGAGTCAGTGTATGAGAAGTGTATGAGAAGGCCCATGCCTGAGCCCAGATGCTGGTTTTTCTGATCTTCCCGTGACTTCTCTGAGCAGTTAAGTCAGCTTGGCAGTGGACAGAGAAGCCGGTTTATCGTCCCAGTAAAAAGTACTAAAGGCTGCTTGAGGGGTCCAGGGGCTAAAGAGCCTGGAATCCAGGATGCCAGTTGGATTACAAACCCAAGAGGCCACTCTGCATTTGCTCCTCCAGACGGCCCTCCACACTTGCCGTCCGTGTTTTTACCACCATATTTCTCAACGTTTTTCTTTCCCTTTGCAAAAGAGAAAGAAAGATGTCCCACAAAACTGCCTGGGTTGGGGTGTGGTTACTGATCACATGCAAGCCTGGGAGAGCGGTCCCACAAGGCAGGGAGTCCTCGTGCTGCCCTTTCGAGCCATGCTACAGGAACTGCCCATGAGGAAATAGGCCACCCCTTCTACAGTGGAGTTTCACCTTTAATTAAATGTTAATTCATTCCTGCCTTGTCCCCGCGGCCACGTGCTGCTGGGAATCTGTGCCACAGTAACCTGGAAAGAAGCCAGGGTCTCTCAGAAGAACACCAAGAGGCATCACTGAGTAAAAATAGATTTTCCTGACTATTACATCCAGTGCTCCACCGGGGGAGCCAATAAGAGCACTCCCCAAGGAAGCTCAGAGCTGCCTCTGGGCAGAGAACAGATGCTTCCAGTAAATGCTCCCCCCAACACACACACACACACGCACAAACAAATTGGTATTACATGATCACCCATTAAATTCATCATGTTTCTGGTGGGAAGTCATCAGGACGAGGATGAGAAAGGCAAGAGCTTCTAACCATTCTCACGGAAGATGTGCCAACTTGGTGCCAGACGCTGTGGGGAAATGAGATGAGGTCACCTTTCGGCAAACAGGGCCAGCGCCCCACCCACTGTGCACCTGGAGATCCCCTACAGTCCCTCGGTTTCCTACCCTAAATCCCTGCATCTCTCTGGCTGGGGCCATCACTGGCTATGGGAGCAGAGGGCCTGTGGACAGGACTGTCCCAAAATGCCACGGACTTAACGGCCCCACGAGGGGATCCAAGGAGGGAGGAGGGGTTGGATAAAGACCACAGCTTCCTCGCCTCTCGTTCTACTCAGTCTCTCAGACACCCTTCAGTGGGAGGGAGCGCCGGTCGTCCACCCTGGCCTCCTGCTCATTTATTTCCCCTGTCTTGGGAGTCATCCTTTTCTGACTAACTTTACAGAATCACTTTTCAAATACACTAATTGCATCCAAATCCTAGTCTCAGCAACTGCTTTCAGAGGAACACAAACTAAGACTGTTTTACTCTTAGTGTCAGTAATGACATTTCCAAGTTAGCTGTCTTAAAAAGTGAACATCTCAAATCCAAATATCTACAGGCCAAAGCCATGAGTGGAGAAGCCAGCTGGAACATGAGGGGTCCTGAGGGCCCAATATCCTGTCTCTCAGGGCTAGCTCTACTCAACTTAAGAGACCATTGCCACGCAAGGGGGTGGCACTATTGCTAGATCTCTCCATTTTTATAGAGTCTGAAATTCTACATTTTACATGAGCTTTTTTAATGTTTAAACTTCGGAATCAATTACAAAATGTTAAAATACTATGAAGTTAAGAGAAACCTACTCACGCACCAGAGCCCACACATAATCCCCCAACTTATAATGTCTGCTTCCACTGGATTTGTCAGTCAGGCATCCACTGGGGACCTCTTCCTGGGTCCTTTAAAATGAGTGGTGAAGCCAGAAAGCATATTGTGGAGAGGAGAGGAAAGAATTAGAGGTGAGGTTAGAGAAAGCCAGTGTAGGTGTTCGTTACAGAGCAGAGAGAGTAGTTCTTGAGGTCAGAGAGAGAAGCACCTGAGTTTTTAAAGTTTGGTCACTTGAGAATGTAAGCGGAAAGACCCAATAACAAAGAGGAGATTGAAGACGGAGGAGAAAGACGGGGTAGCCGATTGAGAAAAGTCTGTCAAATGAGGGCAAGAATGGACTTAGGGGGCCTGGTGGAAGCTTGGCCTCCATAATGAGGCAAGCCCAGAACCCTCGGAGATGGCCCTGGGGCATAGAGGGGCAGTGGAGTGTGGGATCCCTGACACCCTAAGGTAAAAATGTTCTGAAGCACCCCGAGGCAGAGTGTCCCATTCCTTTGAAAATAACATGTATTGGGTATTTTTTATTTCATTTTATGTATCTAATTACAAAATTGGTAACATGCTTATTGTAGAGATGTTGGAAAATGCAGAAAAGCATATAGAAGAAAATAAAAATGTCCTATTATCCCACAACCTAGAGATAACCACTGTTTATATTTTGCACCTATACATTTGGCCTTCAAAGTTGGATTATATGGTACATACCGTTTTATAATCTGATTTTTACTTCTTAACATGTCCTGAACATTTCCCATGTCATTAGATATTATTTTAAGATATGATTACTTGTAGTCACACGGTAGTATCCAAAGACTCCCACACTGGAATATAACCCACACCACAAGCTCTTCCCACAATGTGACACTGACATGCCTCTATTAAGAGGTGGGATCTTTGTGCACTTGTGTGGCTCAGTGGGTTAACTGACTGCCTTTGGCTCAGGTCATAATCTCAGGGTCATGGGATCAAGTCCCACATCAGGCTCTCTGCTCAGCAGGGAGCCTACTTCCCCAACCCCTCTCTCTGCCTGCCTCTCTGCCTACTTGTGATATCTCTCTGTCAAATAAATAAATAAAATATTTAAATATTATCCATGGATGGACATTTGGATTGTTTCTTTCTTGTTCTATTTTACCAAGACACCTGTACTGAAACTTGTCCCGCATATATAGTCATTTCTTGTCACTTCTTCGTCTGAATTCTTCCCAGGTTCTTCCACTCAATTACTGAGGAATATTCATCACTCTGTTTTTCACCCCTAAAAACCAATTGATTGCTTACTGAAGCCCTCCTTTAAACTGACTTGGATTCAATTTCTCCCACTTACTTTCTTTTTTTGAAAAAGGCTTTATTTATTTATTTATTTATCTGTTTATTTGGAGAGTGTGCATGGGAGGAGGGGTAGAGGGAGATGGGGAAGCAGACTTCGCCCTGAGCGTGGAGCTTGATGTGGAGCTCAGTCTCATCACGGTGAGATCATGTCCTGAACTGAATTCAGGTGTTGGACACTTAACTGACTGAGCCACTCAGGTGCCCTCTACCACTTACTTTCAAAGCAAAACAAAAATCTTTCCAGAGTCTATCAGGTAACTCAAAAAATTTTTTTGTTAAAACAGGCTTTGTAATTGGAATAGGGTTGAGGCAAGGCTAGCAGGTGTTTCTGACTTAGCTGGAGAAATCTGGGCCAAGTAAATGTTATCAAAACTCTCCTTTGTGCTTCCAGCTGATCTGATAAATTAAGCACTTGACTTGAAAGAGAAAAGAAGCTGGTTGTTTGGTGTTAGAGCAAAGAGGCCCTTGAAGGAATCGGTGGCGCTCTCTATCTTTACCCAGTCTGTTTTCCCAGCACTGACCTCAACACAGTCCTCTCACTATGATGTGTGATGGGCATGGTGCACAGTGGGTGTGAATTTGATTACCCCTCCTGGGCCAGAACTACAGCGCAGCTGCCCCATTCTTCATGTCCAGTTGTTGGATCCATGTGGACACTCCAGGAGCCATGGCTGACACATTAGAGTCAAGGGCTTATCTCATGCACTTATTCCTTCTGAAGACCTACTGAAATGGGGGCTAAGTATACTGGGTTCAATTAATTGATCTCACTTAGAGGAAGAAATAGTTCACTGAAGCTTAAGAATGAAAACATTTGGAGAAGATATTTGCAAACGACATATCAGATAAAGGGCTAGTGTCCAAAATCTATAAAGAACTTAGCAAACTTAACACCCAAAGAACAAATAATCCAATCAAGAAATGGGCAGAAGACATGAACAGACATTTCTGCAAAGAAGACATCCAGATGGCCAACAGACACATGAAAAAGTGCTCCATATCACTCAGCATCAGGGAAATACAAATCAAAAACCACAATGAGATACCACCTCATACCAGTCAGAATGGCTAAAATCAACAAGTCAGGAAATGACAGATGCTGGCGAGGATGCAGAGAAAGGGGAACCCTCCTACACTGTTGGTGGGAATGTAAGCTGGTGCAACCACTCTGGAAAACAGCATGGAGGTTCCTCAAAATGTTGAAAATAGAACTACCCTATGGCCCAGCAATTGCACTGCTGGGTATTTACCCTAAAGATACAAACGTAGTGATCCGAAGGGGCACATGCACCCAAATGTTTATAGCAGCAATGTCTACAATAGCCAAACTATGGAAAGAACCTAGATGTCCATCAACAGATGAATGGATAAAGAAGAGGTGGTATATATATACAATGGAGTACTATGCAGCCATCAAAAGAAATGAAATCTTGCCATTTGCGACGACGTGGATGGAACTAGAGGGTATCATGCTTAACAAAATAAGTCAATCGGAGAAAGACAACTATCATATGATCTCCCTGATATGAGGGAGAGGAGATGCAACATGGGGGGGTTAAGGGGGTAGGAGAAGAGTAAATGAAACAAGACGGGATTGGGAGGGAGACAAACCATAAGTGACTCTTAATCTCACAAAACAAACTGAGGGTTGATGAGGGGAGGGGGGTTGGGAGGGGGGTGGGGTTATGGACATTGGGGAGGGTATGTGCTATGATGAGTGCTGTGAAGTGTGTAAACCTGGCGATTCACAGACCTGTACCCCTGGGGATAAAAATATATTATATGTTTATAAAAAATTAAAAAAAATTTAAAAAAAGAATTAAAACATTTGTATGGCCAAATCTTACTGACCAGTTCTATGTGTCATTAAAGACTAAACATCAACATCAATCATCAACATCCTGATCTACTGAACAATTCAAAACAAATCTATCTAAACAGTATAATTCTTACTTCTTCTCCAAAGTAAACACTTGAAAATTACTCCAAGATTCTGTTTGGCATTTTCCGGTCTCAGAGGTCAAG
The DNA here is from genome assembly GCF_010015895.1 of Lontra canadensis. Taxonomy (NCBI): domain Eukaryota; kingdom Metazoa; phylum Chordata; class Mammalia; order Carnivora; family Mustelidae; genus Lontra; species Lontra canadensis. Next base: position 16,787,926 of record NW_022631014.1, on the reverse strand, counting down.
TAGGATACAAGTTTTCCCCCACTATCTGAAAACAGAACGTTCCTATGAAAACTTGCATAAGTTGAAATGTTGTGAATGGAAAAGAATTACCATTTTATAGAAGCAAAAGTCATCTTCAAATATCTTTCAGTTAGCAAAAGAATGGGTACTGATGTAGGTCTTTTGTAAAAGCAAATTGTCATAAAGCAAACTCTCAGAGAGCAAAGGGAACCTCTATTTTGATCTGGGTGAGGGTTTTATGGTGCTGATCAAGGATACAGTGATCAACAGATGAGATGCCTGAAGACATATTACCGCACCCCATAAGAGCATCTCTCAAGTGGCAATGAAGATCAGAAAGTTTTACCGATAAGCTGTCTTCCCTCATCCTCTGCTACTTAGGATGTAGGCTGCTAATAGGAATGGAGATAGGTTGAAAGGGAAGATATTTTGCAATACAAGTAGAAGCATGTATTACTAGTCCAGATTGTTTGGGTCACCTGTGCCAGAAACATAGCACAGATTAATTTAAACATAAAAAAAGCAACGTATTGGTTAACTAATGTTCAGTAATGGCTGACCCTAGGAGCTCAAACTACATCACCCATTCTGCCTTCTTCGGTATTGTCTTCAGTTAGTAGATGAGGTCAGCTCCACCTGAACCAAAAGATGGAGAGGGTTAGTCCACCCAAATAAAAGCCAGGATTTCAGGGTAGACAAGGGCAAGAAATTCTACCACAAGAGACCATAAAAGTGACCACCATGAATCTTGCCCTGAGAGACCACAATGCCTGATCTCATGGTGCCTTTTCAGAGTAAGTACTAGAAATACACTGATGAGCAAAACCAATACTCCCTCGGCTTTCATGGAATTTGCATTTTAAGGTCAATATACTTTATTATGACTCCATCTAGACTAGCCCCTGTCTTTATTAATCACCACACAATAGTTTATGAGAGGAGTTTCAAAGGTCAGAGCCTGACACAAATACTGGGTACATATGATTTACAGAGGGAGTGTTCTTAGGAGGGAGGGCAGGGATAGAAATAGGGTGGAGCAGGGGGAGAAGCTAAGTAAGAGAGTGGTTTCCGCTGGAGTCAGCTTCAACTTTGATCCCACTGGAAGCTCTGGAGCATGAATTATACGGCAGAGTTGGTCCCAGCTGGAGGCTAGAGGGCTGGCCTTGTGCAACTCCATGTCAGTCACTCATTGGCTGTGGGCTGCCCTGGGAGTTCTGGGGTTGTAATATTCCAGGCCAGATGGCTCCTGGTCTGGCTGAACAACACTCTGAAGGGGATAGCTCTGAGCCATTAACCACCAACACTCCCAGCTGCTGGGGGTGATCTACTGGTCTGGTGAAGGCAACTGCATGATATCAACGATGCTCACACAGGAAGGATGATGTTGACTACTTTTCTCATCATGTAATATACAATGCCTATCTATGTATTGGATAGCAGCTTTTATTTGATTAGTTAATTAATTATCCAATTAGTTAAATGATATGACCAAAGAGCAAAACAGCAGTACTAGTAATAACAATCATCATGAAAGATGAATTAAACTTTCTTTACATCTTTCCCAGGACCTTGGTCATTCTTTTAGGAAAAATAATAATAAAAAATTTAGGCTGCAAAGTAAGCTGAGTCTTTCTCAACAATGTGCAGGGTAGTGAGGGGGAATTTAAAGGAGTGAGGTTGAGTACTGTAAATTGTGTTTGGTCTCTGAAGAGTGCATGTCTACCAGGAAACCTATGCTTCCTAAAAACAGAAGCACTGATAAGGTCAGGACAATTACAGCCTTTAGTCATTTGTAACTGAAAGCTTGTAACAGAACAAAGTGGGAGTTGAAACCTCAAAACCCAATTTCTCACTAATGGACAAAAGATTATGTCTATTGGAACATCCATTGCAGATGAACAATGAGCAGTGTTGGTAAAAAAATTTTGTTCTTTCTTCAATTTGAAATGATTCTGTTCATTAGGAGTTGTATGTTTATTAAATGCAAAAACTTTACAAGGCATTAAGAAGATGTCAAAGGATCAACTTTCCTAGAAAGGGAACTGGAAGCCCTGGGGCCCCAGGGTCTGCAGGTATACTGCAGTCAGGACTGAGGTCTGGGAACCTGAACCCACTGTAGGATATGGCCCAGTGAAGGTTTTGTGTTGAGGAACAGAAGTGATCACATACCTGGCTCCCCACCACACAGAGAGAACTTCTGTCAACATTACCATGACTTTACTATTTCCATCACATTTATTAGCATAACTTTGCCATGGCAGGAGACTCCTGCCCAGGAAAGTAACTTCCAAAGTTAATTATATGATCCCCCCCAAAGACCCATAGATGCCCTGCAGGAAGCATCAACAGACAGCTTACTTTCTAAAACTCTTTGAACCCCTCACCTCAGAACTTCTACCTTGCTGTTCCCCCAATTCTAAACCATTATGTCGTGATCTTTGTCAAATCCTAATCAAGCATCTCACTGAGTTTCGCTTTAAATAAAACTTCTATTTCTCAGTAAGATCCAACTTTGCCTTTGCCCCTTGAAGACACAAAGTTCTGTTGCAGTAATGTTCTCACTTATCACAGTGTGCAATCAACTCAGCATTGTCATATCAATCGGCTGTGTTGATGATATTTGGGAAGCTTGTATTTGACAGAGTTTAATAGTTGTAGCCTTTCTCAGACATGAAGCTTAGTGCTTGCTTCTCTCCCATCCTCAAACTTTTACTCTAGGGTCACTTGTTGAATCCCTGCTCTTAATATTGTGATATTTTCCATCTTACTCTAAACTCCTTCAAATGAAAACAATAAGGATAGAAACAAATTTTAAGGGCAGGTAGAAAAATTACATATGTGAACCTTTAAGCACCTAACATTAAAGCTTTGAAATCTGTCTGTAAAAACAAAAATGATAGATATACAAGGACATATCCACAATCTTTATGACAAAATTAAAAATATCAGAAGTTGACAGAGTAGACACAAACAAGAATATAGAATATTTGAGTAATAATTAACAATGTTCATTAAATATTATAACTTCAAAACAAATAATACATTCCCTCTCTTTGATTCACTTTCTATACCGAGCCTCCATGACCCATCTTCTCTGTTTTCCTCCCACTTCATTGGTGCTTCTTTCTCAGATCTTTGCTTGTTCCTCTCATTCTCTCAGACTTAATGTGTGTGTCCCACATCTTGGTGCTGGCACTCTTCTCCTCTCTATTTACACCCACTCCCTTGAAGAACTCATTTGGTCTCTTGGTTATAAATACCAACCTCCTATTAGCAGCTCCTAAATTTATATCCCATTCCAACCTCTCTTCTAAGTCCTACATTCATGGATCCAATTATGTACTCAACACAACTCAAATTTAGTATTTTGGAAATTGAATTCCAGATCTGCACCTCCCAATCTGACTTATCAACAGTCTTCCCCACCTCGGTAGATGACAACTGTAGAAAGTCACACAAGTCAAAACCCTGGCATGATTCTGGACTCCACTCTTTGATTCCCATTGCTAATCTGCCAGGAAATGCAGTTGGCTCTGCCTTCAAAATATATCCCAAATCCAATCACTTCTCCCCACCTCTCAGACTGGTGATGCAAATCACCATCAGGTCCTATCTGAAAAATGGCAACAACCTCACAGCCACCTCCCTGCCTCCACTCTTGGCTTTCTACAGTCAGTTCTCACAAAGTTATCAGTGTGAGCACTTAAAAGCTAAATGGGATCATGATACTCCTCTGTCCCAACCCACTTTACTAGGAGTAAAGATTCTACACAGCCCTACAAAGCCCTGCAGGAAGTGCATTTAAATATATGCATGCACACACAGTTACCTACCTCCTCTACCCTCACATGCCACAGCATCTTTTCAATGAGGTCTATCCTGACCACCCTATTAAACTGCAGTCCCAATCCTGCTTACCCTACTCTATTATTTTAGAAAACATCTGTCACTTTCCATAGTACATATATCATTATTTTATAATTTGCTTATTCACCAAGTATTGCTTATTGTCTGCTTCTTCTTGGCAGGATCTTTGTTGTGTTCACTGATGGATCCTAAGAATCTGAAGAAGTGCCTAGAACATAGTGAGCCCTCAATAAATATTTGTTGAATGAATATGCAGTTTTTCATGCTAAGATGGAACATTAGCAAATTTTGACTACACAATTAAGCCACAAAAGGAATGTTGACAAATTCCAAAGAGCAGAAATTAAGTCACATTTAATGACAAATTAATAACCAAATAATACTTTTAAAAAATCTTTGCACTTTGATACTTTATTTATTTATGTTTTAGGAGCACTTTGATATTTTAAAACACTTTTCAGCTTCTCTCTTTTCTTCCTCCCTTCTCTTTCCCTAGCCCAGCCTGCCGTGGAGTCCCCCAAGAAGCTTGTGATTTCCCAGTGATACTCTATGCTTTGTGCTACCAACATGCTCAGTTCTGAGCTGCAAGACTGTGGTAAAAGAGGGGCCCTGGTGTAGAGCTGCCACTATGAGATCAACAAACACGAACACATTCTGTCTGTGAGAGCATCAGCTCAATGGAGGAGAAAACCAGGCACTGGGGTACAGCATTCTATGCAATGACAGTGAGTACTTTGCTACTGATCTGAGATATGGTGTGTCCCACTGTGGGCAATCAAGCAAGGAGCCCAGGCCTGGAGACCTGACTGAGTTTTTCACACTGGCTATAAGCACTGGTCCATCTCTGTATTAAGTGAGTTTGGAGACACATGTGATCCATGTGTCTCCAAGACTGTTGTGATCATGGGACTTGGATATCTAATGTTCATCACATTCTCTTTCATTTTTTTTACTGAATACACTGTTTAAAGTTGAAGTTACCATGTGTTAAAAAACAAACAAACAAACATACAGATCATAAGTGAAGAGCTCTGCTATGGACCGGATTGTTTCCCTCCCAGCCCCCAAATTCATATGTTGAAGCCTTAACCCCCAATGTGACTGTGTTTGGAGATACGGCCCATAAGAGGATGATAAAGGTGAAATGAGGTCGTAAGTGTGGACCCTAATCTCGTGAGGCTGGTGTCTTGTAAGAGGAGGAAGAGACACCAGAGTGCTTTCCCCTCAGCCCCTCTGCCATGTGAAAACAGAGGAAGAAAGCAGCCATCTGCAAGCCAGGAATAGAGTCGGGAAATTGGCTTGCATCTTGACCTTGGACTTCCTAGCCTCCAGAACTACGAGAAAATAAATTTTGTTTCTGAAGCTGCTAAATCTACAATACTTTGTTATGGCAACCTAAGCTGACTAACACAAGCTCAATGCATTTTCACAAAGTGAACCCACACCCATGTAATCACCAGAGGGGGTCAAGATTGAAAATTATCAGCATTCCAGAAGTCCTCATCATTTCCCCTTTCCCAATCCCTCTCTTCCTCAAAGTTAGCCAATATACTAACTTCTATTAACCGTTGATCAGTTTTGCTTATTTTTTTGGACCTAAATAAACAGAAGTATACAGGGTAAAAAAAAACATTTTCTAAATAATTCCTAGGCCAAGGGCCAAGGGAAAAAAAAGTAAAAGAAAATTAAACACTATTATATTAAAAATAAAAGCATGGTCTCTAAAAACCTGTGATACAATCTAGTTATACTTAAAGGAAAACTTTTAGCATTACATGAACTTTTTAAGATAAAAAAAAAAGATTGAAAAAAAAAAACCCAATAATCTGTAAAAAGAGCAAGTGAGTGGGGCACCTAGGTGGCTTGGTCGGTTGGGTGTCTGCCTTTGGTTCGGGTCATGATTCCGGGACTGAAGTCTGCTTTTCCCTCTCCCTCTGCCTGCTTGCCCTCCCTGCTTGTGCTCTCTCCTTCTCTCTGTCAAATAAATAAATAAATAATCTTTAAAAAGAGAGAGAAAGCTGTAAGGGCCTTCCCCTCCCATAGGAACTGGCTTGTGGACCCCCGATGTAGGGGCGGGGCAGACCGGGTGGAGACGTCCAATCGGTGGGGAGTGCGTATATCCACTGGGGTGAATTGGGATTCAATTGGCTACCTGTGTAGGGGTGGGGCTCAACCACCCCCATAAAGGTTGGTCTGCGAGGCTGTCGAGGAGAGAAGAAGGAGAGCTGTCAGAGGAAGAAGAAGGAAGAAGAAGAAGCAGCAGCAGCAGAAGAAGAGTCGTTGGGAGCCGCATAGAAGAATCGGCAGGAGCAAAAGAAGAGCTGTAACAGCTCTTGTAAGAGCTATAAGCGCCACCGGTGGTCCGGGCTCCAGCAATTCGGCCACCGGCACCCCTGCTCCGCCTGCGGCCCCGAGCCACCAGCAGCCCCAAGCTGCCAGCGGTCCAGACGCCAGCGGTTGAGACGCCAGCAGCCCCACGCCGCCAGCGGTCCCAGCGGCCCTGAGCAGCTGAGCCGCCAGCGGTCCTGAGCCGCCAGCGGCCCCCAGACACCAGTGACCCCGACGCCAGCAGCCCCGCCCACACACCACGACCCTTGGCAGCAACCTCGCCGGGAAACGGCCTAAATGGCAGCAACCTCGCCGGGAACCCTGAGCCACTGCCTCGCTGGAGCTGTGTCATTCCGGGGAGCGGCTTCGTCTGGGAAGAGGCCTCCTTGGTGAGTGGCCCTGCGGGAGCAGCATCGTCAGGAAAGAGGCTTCCTCCAGAGTGGCCTCGCCGGAGCAGCCTTGTCAGAGTGGCATCATGGGGAGCAGAGTCTGTGTCATCGGTGTTGTCCTCCTCGTCATCGTTGCTGTCATCATCACCTCTTCGTCATTGGGAGCGGCCTCGTCCTGGGAGCGGCTTCCTCCAGAGTGGCCTCTTCTTGGGAGCAGCCCTGCCCGGGGAGCGACCTCACCAGCAGCGGCCTTCTTGGGAGTGGCCTCTTCTTGGGAGCGGCTCCAACCAGGGAGCGGCCTCATCTGTGGAGCAGCCTCATCTGGAGCGGTCTTCTTGGGAGTGACCTTGTAAGAATCATCGTAGTCATCTTTTTGTAAGAGACAGCCCTGACCGGTCAGTTTGATTTTTGATGCTTGGCATGAAATAAAGCTTTGTTTGATTTTCGCTTTATATCAGTCTCATTCCTTTGATCATGGACCCTAACAAAAGCAAGTGACTCAAAGCAAAGAAATTAGAAGAAAGAAGTTAATAAACATAAAGGCAAAAAAAGAGAGAGAGAGAGATGAAATAGGAAACAAAAATTAACATGGGGGCGCCTGGGTGGCTCAGTTGTTAAGCCTCTGCCTTGGGCTCAGGTCATGATCCCAGAGTCCTGGGATAGAGTCCTACATTAGGCTCTCTTCTCAGTGGGAGGCCTTCTTCTCCCTCTCCCCTTCCCTCTGCTTGTGTTCCCTCTCTCCATGTCTATCTCTGTCAAATAAATAAATAAAAATCTTAAAGAAAAAAAATTAACATAGACCGTCGGACTAAATGCTTGTTCTTTGAGAAGACACTCTGCACTGAATGACTTTCCTTTGTCCTTCAAGAGCCTTCATCTTATCAATCTGATTCTATGTTCTGAGATACTGATCTCTGTGTACTGTACCCCAGAGTCCCAATTGGACTTGGCCACTGGGAAGCACTATCTGGAGTTGGGAGAGAAAAGAGTCAGATTAGAACATTTATTCCTTTATTCCGTTTATCTCCTTGGCTGTGGACTGTGTCTGCCTGTGTCTCATTGTCAAATCGGAGCTTCTCCCAAGGCAACCTCCCCAGGGCTCTCTTCCAGGTTTTGGTCACTGCCTCCTCCCCTCACCCATTCCTGTCTAGGAGTGACAAAACTATCCCACTGCTAACCCCTGGAATTTGCCTGTATCCTGACTACACCTTTGTAAAGAGTTCTTTGTTAAACTCCTCTCAAATTACCCAATTTGAGAGTGCCAACTATTTCCTTACTATAACAGCACCCCCCACATTTTAAAGTTACAAATTAATTAAAATTTTAAAGTATTTTGGCAAGCCTCATCAAGAAAAAAGAGAACACACACACTCAGGATCCACAAAGGAGAAATGATTGCAAACAGGGAGGTTTGAAAAGTTTATTTTAGTCAATTATATGAATAGATCAATTATGTGAAACTTTGTATGAATAGATCTGGAAAACTACAGAAAATGGATTATTTTCCAGGGCAATATAGATGATTAAAATTGGTTTGAGAGGGGCGCCTGGGAGGCTCCATCATTAAGTGTCTTCCTTCAGCGCAGGTCATGATCCTGGAGTTCCAGGAGCAAGTCCCACATCAGGCTCCCTGTTCCACGGGGAGCCTGCTTCTCCCTCTGACCCTCACCCCACTTGTGCTCTCTCTCTCTCAAAAAAATAAATATATTTTTTTTAAATTGGTTTGAGAAAGAAAACAACCAGAAAAGAAAAGGCAAAGATCTACCTAAACAAGACACTTGGGGTAAATGATTAAAACAAGACAAGAGAATATCCATGTTACATAAATTGTCCTACAGCAGAGAAAAAGATGAACATCTCCCCAGCTCATTTATGATTGTGGCATAAATCTGACACTAAAGTTAGTAATTGAGAAGAAAGTAATTGGTCAGGGCACCTGGGTGGCTCTGTCAGTTAAGTGTCTGCCTTCAGCTCAGGTCATGATCCCAGGGTCCTAAGATCAAGGCCCACATCAGGCTCTCTGCTCAGCAGAGAACCTGCTTCTCCCTCTCCCTCTGCCTGCCATTCTGCCTACTTGTGCTCTCTATCTCTCTGTCAAATAAATAAATAAAATCTTAAAAAAAAAAAAGAAAGAAAAGAAAGCAATTGGTCAATTCTACTTAAGAATATGGTGAAAAAATATCCCAATAAAATACTAACAAATTGAGTCCAGCAGTGAATTAAAAGAATAGTATATTATGGGTTTATTCCAGAAATGGAAAGATGATTTGGCATTAAGACATCTATTACTATAATTTAGTATAGTAAGAGATTATAGGAAAAAGATGTAATCCTCTCACTAGATGGTGAACGACCATTTGGTGACATGAAGATTATTCCACATTATATTACTGTCAGCCCCACAGCACAGGTTTTCACGATATGGTGGGGAGAAAATAAACAACAATCATCAGTTTCCCCCATTCTGGATTGTGAGAGAATAAGGAGTCATGTGGAGGGAAGCACTCCCCGTAGCCACAAGGGTGCTTAAAGGCAGAGAAGTGGGAGAACATTCCCAGGAGTGGTTGAGGCACTTGTGTGAGAGCCACAAGATAGCTTTTCAGGAAGTGGAGAACGGTGGTGACTGAGTCAAGGACAAAGAGGAACACAACATGGCAAAGTGACAGGTGAGGCGGTAGAGTCGCCATCATCAAAACCGGGTCCTTGGGCTCCTAGGTGGTATCAAGGGATTTCTGAGAGCAGACAGGATTCCGGATCCTCACCTTCTTTATGAACTCCTTCCTAACACAAATCTCTCCGAGAAGAAGCTTGCCATCTGCCCTTCCTCCTTCTACTGTAGGCAAAGCTCACTTCACACATCCGAAAGCTTCCAAAGAGAATTGTGCTAGGGTACAAATACCTCCAGGGCATCCAAAAACTGGACACGTCGCTCCTGGGAGAGACTCTGACCTTACCTTTTCTATACAGTGATGTAGTTGTACAGGAGTGGGTATAACATATTTATTTGAATTTTAAATGCAGCAACTTCTGAGAAAAAGTAAGCCTGGTCTGGTGGTTGGGTTTGATCCTGGGGACTGGCATTGCCAATGAGACTGTACCTGGGCATTTCCATAATATTAATAGGCTGAATCTGTGACTACAATGTTTAGACAAAAATATATTTAAGATTCATATATTAAATGTGTACACTGGAGATCCTACCCTTCACGGGATTCTATACTTCATCTAATCTTAAAATGAAAAGAAATAGATGTTAACTGAAAAGTGTATGAAGGGTACATAGTGATGATATATTCTGGAGGTCCAAGAGCTTGAAGAAAAGTGCAGTTGAAATCTGGGGAGGTGGGCTCTGGCTAAAGAAAACAGAGATTTTCACCCTCTTGGGGGTGAGGAAGGACACTGTGGGGAGGGTTCATTTCACATGCTTGGGTCACAGGGGATCCAGAAACCTTGCGCTTCGCAGCTATGGGAATGGGGGATGGAGGGTAAGTGGAGGACATGGAGAATCTTCTAGTGGAGACACTATTTTTTTGAAATCTCACTCTGCTTTCCACCTTTGCTTTCCTTTTTTGCTGTATCTCTCTGCCCTCCGCCTTTCTGTTTTTGTTGAAAATCTCTTCCTCCCCCACCCCTCCCCATTCCTCCCTTCCTATTTGAGGAAATAGGAAGGAAGAAAACTGGTTGCATTGCTTCCTCCCCCTTCCTCCTGCGACTGAATCAACATCAATCCTGAACTAATGAACATGCTCTACTGTTAATTCATGCTTTCGTGTTTCAGGCTCTTAATTCTTCTGGAAATGGTGTGAGAAGTATTTTATTTCTCTCTCTTTCCAAAAGTGCCATTCAGCTACCATTTCCTTGTAAATGATAGGTACTTGCATTATTCTCTGTAGCTCAGAGGGTCTTGACAAGCTAGGAAAGAGCTTGTCTGGGCTCTATCACACTACACACTTTCCCTGCTTGATGATGCTTTCCCTTCTCTTAGAAACCTGCAACACGGGAGTCTCTGTGACTGTCCTCCCAAGGGCACAGCAAAGGTCAGGCCTCCTTTCCTTTCTTTCCACAGATTGCCCCTTCCTTTTTTCCACTTTGACTGTGAGGGTCATGAGGGTCTTTTTCCTTTATTTCTGGTTGGTCGCACTCCCCGATTTCTGCCCTCAGGGTTTCTGTTGTCCCTCCATCACTTTCTGAGGTTTTGATTGCCGTGGCCTTGCCGGCAGGCCGGCTTACACTGGGGTCCTGGAGCGTCCGGGAGGTTCCCCCTACCTGCAGGACAGTTCCCTTCTCCTTGGCAGGGCTCCTCAATGAGTTGTTCCTTCTGTGAAAAGTCAAAGCGCCCCTTTAGTCATGTTTGCAGAAACTTACTGTGAAAAGGTGTGCAGAATATCATTGTCTACACCTCTTTCACACCTTTAATAATCTAGTGCATGGGGGCACCTGAGGGGCTGTCTGGTGAGTGTCGGATCTGGTCACGATCTCAGGGTTCTGGGATCGAGCCCCGCATCGGGCTCCCTGCTCAGAGGAAGCCTGCTTCTCCCTCTCCTGCTCCCCCAGCTTGTGCTCTCTCTCTCAAATAAATAAATAAAATCTTAAAAATAATAATCTACTGCATGGACCGCAACCAGGCTGGAAGCTGGTTTTCATCTCAGTTCTGCAAATACCAGTGAGATGCTGGGCCGGTTTCTTAATGTCACTGGGCCGCATCTGGAAGGATAATTTCTAAAGGACCAAGTTTGTGATTCCATCAAGTCCTTTGGTTAGTTGGCATTGCAGCAAAATTCAGAGTGTCTTGCTAAGGAGCCCCTGTCAGCCTCACTCTTCCTCTCTGTAATTCCTGAACGTAGCCTGGCGTTGACACACGGTAGCCGTGAATGAAATTTGATGTTTGAATGAGTACATGACAGATTTCAGCAGACACCCCGGAGCCTGCTTGGTCAGGGACGTGGTAAATGCCATGAAGATCATGGAGTTATAAGGACTTTTAAGGACTGGGCTGCTCTCACCTCCTCTGCAATTAAACAAGACAGCCTTGGGGATGGTGTTCCTCCTCCCCACCCTGCCCTCTCAGGCTTGTCCTCCCACTGGATGTTCTGCTTGGGAATGAATCCTCAGGGCCCAGGGGAGAAGTGTTTAGCAAGCACTGATCAAAACACAGTATGCTTAATAACAAGTTAGGCTGCCCCCAAATCGCATCTTGTCTTCAGCAATATCTGTAATTGACTTCTAAGTAAACTAGCAGCTAAACTCACCACTAGCTCCAGGAGAAGGATCTACTGTCAAGATCAAGGACAGAACATTTGGCTTGAAGTCAGCATCCTTCCATTGTAAAAGCGACAGCAAATACAAGAAAATTAAAAGCAGGGCTCCTGCCTCTGAGAAAGAAAAGGGAAGATGTAGTTATTGTAATTCTGTTCATTTTTAATTTAATGGCATGATTATTTTTTCCAGAAAAACTGTTACTAAAGCATCAGTACAGACTACTATGGGTGGTGTCAAGGAATGATGACGTTCTGTGGATTTGCAGCAAAAGTCACTTCATTGCATTGAAACTAAATTTATTTCATGGCTGCACACCTCATCAGATTTTCTTTTTGTCTTAACTCCTTTTATTATTATTTTTTTTAAGATTTTATTTATTTGTCAGAGAGGGAGAGAGGGAGCAAGTACAAGCGGGGTGGGCAGACAGAGGGAGAAGTAGGCTCCCCGCTGAGCAGAGACCCCCCCCCCAATGTGGGACTCAATCCCAGGACCCTGGGATCACGACATGAGCTGAAGTCAGACACTTTTTTTTAAATTTCTTTTCAGCATAACAGAATTCATTGGTTTTTGCACCACACCCAGTGCTCCATGCAATACGTGCCCTCCTTAATACCCACCACCTGGCTCCCCCAACCTCCCACCCCCCGCCCCTTCAGAACCCTCAGATTGTTTTTCAGAGTCCATAGTCTCTAATGGTTCACCTCCTCTTCCAATTTCCCTCAACTCCCATCCCCTCCCCATCTCCCTATGTCCTCCATGTTATTTGTTATGCTTCTCAAATAAGTGAAACCATATGATACTTCTCTCTCTGGTTGATTTATTTCACTCAGCATAATCTCTTTCGCTCAGCATAATCTCTTCCAGTCCCGTCCATGTTGCTACAAAAGTTGGGTATTCATCCTTTCTGATGGAGGTATAATACTCCATAGTGTATATGGACCACATCTTCCTTATCCATTTGTCCGTTGAAGGGCATCTTGGTTCTTTCCACAGTTTGGCGACCATGGCCATTGCTGCTATAAACATTGGGGTACAGATAGCCCTTCTTTTCACTACATCTGTATCTTTGGGGTAAATACCCAGTAGTGCAATTGCAGGGTCATAGGGAAGTTCTATTTATAATTTCTTGAGGAATCTCCACACTGTTCTCCAAAGTGGCTGCACCAACTTGCATTCTCACCAGCAGTGTAAAAGGGTTCCCCTTTCTCCACATCCTCTCCAACACTTGTTGTTTCCTGTCTTGCTAATTTTGGCCATTCTAACTGGTGTAAGGTGGTATCTCAATGTGGTTTTAATTTGAATCTCCCTGATGGCTAGTGATGATGAACATTTTTTCATGTGTCTGATAGCCATTTGTATGTCTTCACTGGAGAAGTGTCTGTTCATATCTTCTGCCCATTTTTTGATATGATTATCTGTTTTGTGTGTGTTGAGTTTGAGAAATTCTTTATAGATCCTGGATATCAATCCTTTGTCTGTACTGTCATTTGCAAATATCTTCTCCCATTCCGTGGGTTGCCTCTTTGTTTTGTTGACTGTTTCCTTTGCTGTGCAGAAGCTTTTGATCTTGATGAAGCCCCAAAAGTTCATTTTCGCTTTTGTTTCCTTTGCCTTTGGAGACATTTCCTGAAAGAAGTTGCTGTGGCTGATATCGAAGAGGTTACTGTCTATGTTCTCCTCTAGGATTCTGAGAGATTCCTATCTCACATTGAAGTTAGACTCTTAACCAACTGAGCCACCCAGGCATCCCATCTTAACTCCTTTTATATTAATATCTGTTTTAATAACAACAATATATTGGGTTATGGACATTGGGGAAGGTATGTGCTATGGTGAGTACTGTGAAGTGCTATGGCGATTCACAGACCTGTATCCCTGGGGCTAATAATACATTATATGTTAATAAAAAATTTAAAAAATTTTAAAAATAACAATATAAGTGAATTATTCTGGAACAACCTTAAGGAAAAACATGTTCATTGCTTATGTGCAGGGGATAAAACAATTTTTAAAAATGCTGATAAAATAATGCAGGCACATAATTTAACAATTAGTATAAAAGTTAGTTCTCTCCCCAACCTCCCCCTCCCCCCCAAATCGCCCCTGTTCTTCTTCAGGAGCACCTGCTTTCAAGACTTTTAGTGTTTCTTCTTGGACTTAGTCTCATACTTGCAAATAGGATGCTCTTGATTTCCATTTATGGCATTTGTGGATTTAATTCTCTTACAGAGCATGGCCTCTGCTGCCTCTTCTTCTTATCTTCTCAATATGGTTTTATCACACTTTTTTGGTTGAACAAATGGCCAATGTCAGTATTGTTCACTGGTGAACTAAATAATTCTACGATGTGCTTCCTTCTCTCACAGTGTTATTTTCCCCTAGTTTTTATTTGCTTAATTTTGTGTGTATTTTTTCAAGTGACCTCCCCACCCAGAATCGTTTTCATCCTCCCCAACCTGCGATTATCACTGCTGGTTATCAACAGCAACACCAAGGTGACTCACTCCTTTACTAAGAGCCTCCTTTGTTCCCACTCACTTTTCACTGAGACTGTGTTACCAACACAGTCCTACTTGGAAAAAGGTAAATTGAGTTCTGTTTCCTCCAGGGATATTCCTGCCTTTCCTGGGGCTGCTGGAACACCCCAAATGTTTTTCCTAAACTCCCCTCCTCTGCCTCACAAAGTAAGCAGGGCTCAAGGTGTAAATTCGCCTCTTCACATCAGAACACAGATGGCTTCACCAGTGAAATCCAAACAAGGACTTGTTTTTGTGCCAGCTATCACAATGGATGCAGAGCACCAGATATGTTCCCTAATGTCAAAGATACTGCAATCAGGCATACCTAGTAGCATAGGGGTAAGACAGAACCAACAAGAAGTGCTGTAAAAAGCTGACTTTTTTCCCGTCCCACCTCTGACTGATATTTTTGTCACCTCTTAAATGTAGTAATCTTTGTAAATTTCTTTCCTTCTGTGTGTTTACCCTCTAGCCCTGTATGTCAGATACGACATTAACGTCTTTTGCATAGTTTTCATAATTTTTTGTAAACTCACTTGGCCTCCAAAGCTTGCTACCTGCATGACTGCGGACAAACTACTTAAACTCATTGACCTCAATTTCTTCATATCTAAAATGTGAATAATAATGAACAGTATCTTAAACCTTTGTTGTATTTAATGAGAAGATGAACGTGAAAAGTTTAGTCTAATACTTGACACTTGGTAAATAGTCAAATATTAGCTATCATCTTTAGGTTGGAATTATCATTTATTACCATCCTCCTTTTATTCAGTCTTGGAAGAAAATCCTAATGCATAACTTCACCATCCTCTAATATGCAGCATTATTATTAAAAACTCTGGTAAGATACTATAGTTAATAAATTATAGTTAATATTGCATATTTGAAAGTTACTAAGAGATAAAGTATTTTTTTTAAAGATTTTATTTATTTATTTGACAGACAGAGATCACAAGTAGGCAGAGAAGCAGGCAGAGAGAGAGGAGGAAGCAGGCTCCCCGATGAGCAGAGAGCCCAACTCGGGTCTTGATCCCAGGACCCTGGGACCATGACCTGAGCCGAAGGCAGAGACTTTAACCCACTGAGCCACCCAGGTGCCCCTAAGAGATTAAATCTTAAAACGTCTTATCACAAGAAAAAAATTTCTAATTGTGTGTGGTGATGTATGTTAACTAGACTTCTTGTAGTGGCCATTTTGCAATATATACAAAGATGGAATGTCATACAGCTGTAACTAATATAATGTTATATGTCAGCTATCCCTCAGTGAAAAGAGAAGTCTGGTGCCAATCTAATTTCCATTCCTATGTAAGTAAGCTGTTCCCTTTCTCCCCAGTTTTCTCTCTATCACTGATGTTTGGAAAAGTCACAATGACTTACATGCCTTGTTTGCTTCTTCTCTCACCCATGGTGGTAGGCACTCAATTTAGCACTTTCAATCTGAACATTGTTTTTTTTTCCAGTTCCGAGGATTTTTCTTGTACTACTTCTCTGATCATCTCTTACATGATTTCATTTTCTCTGCTCTCTTTCTGAAACTTCTTATTGGGTGGTATACTTTTAGGTTTGGTTCTCTAATTTTCTTATCATTTCTCTCCCACTTCCCATATCTTTCTGTTTTTATAATACATCCTAATATATTTTCCCATCTTTATCTTCCAAACAATCGATTAAATTCCTCACTTCATCTACCCTGTTGTAAACGCTCATCGGAGGTTTCATATACTCCGATAATTCCTGTTCCATAGCCTTTTTTCTTGCTTAATGGCTTCAGTACCTCCAAGCCTGTCTGAGAAGCTGAATGGCTGTTCTTTCATATTTTCTTCTGTTATTTGCACTGTCTTCGTTTTCTCTGAGTTCTTTTTTTCTGGCTTGTTTTGTTATTGCTGTTGTTTCTTGTTTTCTCCCACTCTATCATGCATGTTGGTGGCTTTTCTATACTCAGTCTTAGCTATCAGATCAGACTTATCATTTAGCCTGGAGCTGAGGTCTTCAGTCATCACCAGGCATCTAATGAATCATCCAAACCAGACTCTAGAGTCTAGACTATTTGTAGGAGAGCCTCAGAACACCTATCTATAATCTCCTGTGGTGAAGCCATGAAGTGTTTGGTCAGAAGAAACTCAGTGAAACAACCTGATCGTTTTTAGACAGAGGGCCTCCTTTCTCCTTCAGACAAGACTCTGCGAAACATCCCCAAGCACTCCTTTATAAGCCGCAGTCAAGCCCATGCAAACGTTTGGGAAGAAATGTGATCCCTATTAGCCAGTTTCCTTTGAATTTCTCAGCACTCTTGGGCAGTTTTCCTTCCTAAATAGATATCACAGTTTACTCCAATTTTTTTATTTAAAAAAATAATTTCTCTCCAAACCCAAACAAAAACAGTAAAACAAGCAAGGGCATGCTTTCTGGGAAAATCAAACAAAACAAAACAACACCCACAACAGAAATAGGGGTGTCGTGGTCGCTCAGTTGGTTAGGCACGGAACTCTTGGCTTCCGGCCAGGAAGTTCTCAGGGTCTTGAGAATGAGAGGGCTTCGGGCTTCAGTCTTCAGGCTCTGAGCTCAGCAAGGAGTTTGCTTCCCCTACCCCCCTCTCTCTCTGCCCCTCCCCCCAACTCATGCACACACAGTCTCTCTAAAATAAATAAATAAAGGTTTAAAAAACAAAACAAACAAACAAAAACCAATGACACCAAATCAGAAGTATTTAAGGATCATGGATTAGGGCACAGGGCAGGAAGATGAGAACCAAAACTCATAACAAGGTGACATTTAGTAGACAGGGTCCTGACCTGATAGATATCCTAGCTCAAGGGGCCCTGAAAAGAAAAGTGCAAGGCATCAATTTGGTGGGAAATGGCCACCAGCAACCGAATATTGAGTAATTCTGTGGAAGAAATTAGCATACTAAGAAGGAAAATTTAAATATTAACAGTCAAAAAGGAGGTAGATATATTAAATTCCCTCCAAAATTTGAAAATTTTTCAGAAGAAAATTATGGGCAACATTCCCATTCCCATTTAAATATAGCATGTTGGGATGCCTGGGTGGCCCAGTCCATTAAGCATCTGCCTTCAGCTCAGGTTATGATCTCAGGGTCCTGGGATCAAGTCTCACATTAGGCTCCTCTGCTCCTCTGCTCACATCTCTCCCTCTGCCTGCTGCTCCCCCTGCTTGTATTCTCTTTCTCTCTCTCTATCTCTTCTCTCTGACAAATAAATAAGTAAAATCTTTTTTAAAAAATACCAAAATAAAATAAAATACACCATGTTGTTGGAGGGAGATTTACTTCCCATCACACACCCTTTTGCCAGACTTCTGTGTGGCAGAGACCCCAACAGCCAAGCAGGAACTGAAGATCTGGAAGCTATGGAGGTGCATGACCTGGTATGTCCCTGTGCCAGAAGGGAGGACTAGCTCAGCTGAGCAGCCTCAGGGCAGAATGAGCAAGAGAGGCCAGCCCTACAAGGCACAGGTTGGGTGTAATATCATAGCATAGAACCTCCCCTTTCCCTGGGCCAGCTCAGACCACATCTGGATGTGGCAACCACTCCCTTTCATTGAACAGAGTGGCAGGTGTGGGAAAATAGAAATCAAAAGGAGCGGGCAGTCCCCACAGGGCACTAGTGCATCCTGCAATTCACTCCCCGACCTTGGCTACTGCTCTTGCAGGTGAAACAGGTGCGGCAGTTTTCCCATGAATACGAACAGTTCTCTTGGCACAGAGACATGTCCACACCTGCTCTTAGTGCTCACTCTGGTCCACCTGCCGGATCCAGTCTCCAGGTTAAAGGAATGGCATAGAGGCAGGTGTCCCAGATGAAGGGGCATTTGCAGGAGGGTCCCATCTCTCTATGTGGTTCCAGTGAGTCTGTACAGGCAAGACATGTCCCGTGGGCTTCCTGGAACAGCCAGCATTCTTCCAGGGACTGCACTACTCATGCAACTTATCCCTAAGTCTGGCTTTTCCTTGTGGTACTTAGCATCCCTCTGGACATGAGAAGGTCAGTTCTTGCCTGCAAAGTCCAAGGCTGGGTGCCCCCATCACAACTGCCAAGACCCGAAGGAGTAGCCACCGTGCTGTCATCGATCAGGCCATGTCAATTTGAATCCTGCAACAAACAGCCTAGGATTGTCAAATCCTCCCAAGATTCCAGCAGGTCCAAGCTCTCTGGACACAAACCTTATGTTTAATCCTTTACCTTTTCAAAAAAATTTATTTCAAAGATGAACAACCTAATTAAAAAAATAAAGCGTATATATTCCCCGTTCACCAAAATGAACAAATGAAAAAAACAAATGGCCAATAAAATATGAAAAGATAGTAAAAAATTTTGCCAGTGTTTGAATATGATTACATCATTCTGTCTTTGTAATAAGAATAAAGGGTGGAAACTAAAATTTTTCCAGATCTCATATATTCATTGGTTTTTTGAAAGCCCATAAATGCCTTTCCCTTGGTTCATCCTGTTTTTTTCTTATATCAGAAGAGCAGGTAGGTTCACAATTTCAAAATGAAAACTAACTCAAAGAAAGAAGAGCCAAAATATATTCACCTCTTTAGTCATACCATCTATCTTCTTTGGTTCCTATTATCCATGGTCTGATTTATTTTGGTACTGAGTTCATGCTAGTATCTGAAGCTGATATAATTACTGACATAATTACTGATGTCATCTTACTGTGACGGTTTTAAAGCTGGAAATTTCTATATTTAAAAACAACATAACACCTCACAGTTAAAACTACACTTTTTTTTTTTTAAGTATAGGTTAGCAGGCTACCTATCACATTTTCTGACTCTGCTCTGATATAATTTTTAAATTGTGTTATAGAAAGAGATGCATTCAGCTCTGTCCTCTACAAAGAACAATAGGAGGCAGAGGAATTTAAAAATAGAAAAACACAAGGAGCGCCTGGGCGTCTCCGTCGGCTGAGTGACCGACTCTTGATCTTAGCTCAAGTCTTGATCTCAGGGTTGTGAGTTCAAGCCCCATATTGGGCTCCACACTGGGCATGAAGCCTATTTAGAAAAAAAAAAAATAGAAGAACACAAGAGAAGTATTGAGGATGGAGTGTGGATCACGTACATCTGAAGTTTATCTCCTTCATGTCTTCAGCAGGACTTTGGGGTAGGACCCCAAAGAATCAAAGTTCCATCTCATCAATACCTAACATAGCCAGAATCTCTGGTTATAGGATATCTGTATCTGTCTGAGCTGTCTTAAGGCCTTTGTAGGTCCTGAGCATTCTTACTTTGAAAGCCCCACCTATATTCTTAACAAACCCTTTAAAAGGCACTCATGTCATAAATACTTATTGAGCCTTGTCCTAGGCATTGTTGTAGAAATTTGGCATATAGTAGTGAACAAAACAAAGATCCCCACCTTTGTAGAGCCTTTATTCTACATAATTCATATGCAACTATGGAGGAGCCAGGTTGAATTGAATTAAGTATAGTTGAATGGTTGGCATATTACATTAGGTAGACACTTGTACACAGTTTAGGCTAGACTCTGCTGACGTAACAAAGAGTCCCGCAAATCTCAGTGGCTTAACAGAACAGAAGTGTATTTCTGACTCACTACACATCCAGTGGAGGTTGGCGGAGCTCTGCTGTCTTGGGAACCCAGGCTTCAGAAGGCATCATCATCCTCTAGCTGCATCAGTGAGAACATATGACCTCTTCAGTCTCATTAACTGGAAAAGAGTAAACTGGAGAGTCATGCACTGGTGCTTAAGTCTTTCATACCAGAAGGGACAAGAGCCACTTGCAGTCATAGACAATAGCAGAACCGGCCACAGAGTCCTGTCTAACTGCAAGGAAACTAGGAAATGCAGGGGAGCACAGGGTTATTCATGAGCAGGAAATGTCCCTGCCATAATGCTTATCTAATATGTATTGATCTTATTCTGCAGTTTTCCTTTTATAGTATAGAGCTAGTCAGTGTTTTTTCAAGTCTCAGATATTTGCACAAAGTGCTCATAGACCTTAGCCACTGCTGTTATAATGGTTCATATTTACCAAAACTTTGTTACTGTTCTACTGTATAAATACTGATAAAATAAAATTTATTTTATCTAATAAAGCACTGTTTTTGGTGCTTTGTAGACATGCATAAATGTGCAGCTCCTCTACTCATCACAACAACCCTGTGACATAGGAAACTAATTCTGTCCCCATTCTACGGCTGAGGGGATAGAGGCACAGAAAGGAGGAGTCACCTGCCCCAAAGGCACACAACTAGAAAATGGCAATGCCTGAGTGCCTACCACCTGGTTTCACTGCCTTTAAAACAAGAAGGAGAAGACGGCCTGTGGGCCATGCAGTATTTATCTTTTCTGCTTGTACCAATGCTTATAATAACAATAATGAATGAAGAGAGAAGAGGACGGGGATAAGCAAGATCCTTCCTGCCCAAGTCAAGCCCAGTAGTGAGTAACTCTCGTTTTCCTGAGGGTGTGTTTCTACCCAGCACAGTGCTCTAAAGAAATAGGAGAAATAGGAGGTGGCCCATCCTTTGAAACCTACTACAGTCCACATTCTGGTAAAATGGCATAAAGCACTTACTCAATCAGTACAGCCCAAATGAAGTTAATTTTGCTTTCAGATGAACATCTAATGTGATTAGAGAACAGAAGTTGTTAAGCAAACAGGTGAAGTTCACTGAGGCAATGATTTTCATTGTGCCTGAAGCAAACATAAATGTAGTCTACTCACCCTAGATGTGGCCTTACCCCAAATGTAGCCATTAGAGATCTACTGCACATTCAGCACACGGTTTCACCATGCAGGTTGATTATTTCTGAGTTTGTACTCAATGTGTCACCAAGAAAGGCAAACATGTCTCAGAGTACACAAGCACGTGTTAGCTTGTGTACGCCCATTACCTAGTGTGAGAAACCACACTTGAGGTCTGTACTGTGCCATTCCATCCATATACAGTTCCAGAAGTGGCAGATCTTATTTATGGTGACAGACATCACAATAGTAATTACTCCTGAGAGGTGGCATGAGGGAACATTCTGAAGCAATGGAAATGTTCTAAATCTTGAAGTAAGTAGTTTACACATTAAAAATTCATCTAACTAAGCACTTAAGATGTGTGTGTGCATATATATGTATATATGTGTATATATATATATATATATATATATATATATATATATATA